>NC_069388.1:69950477-70250477 GCF_027475565.1 Acinonyx jubatus | reverse complement strand
ATCCACTCTCCACCCAATAGTCACAGAGATTGTTTTACAGGCATATCAGATCATGTCACTTTTTTGCTGAATATATTCTAAATTTTCCCCTTTGCATTTTAAATAAAATCTAATCTTTTTCTCAGGGTCTGCATTATCCCACATGATCTGACTCCTGTCTGCTTCCCCAGTCTTAGATTGTACCATTCTGTTTTCATTTCTCACTTTGCCTAAATATACTGACTTTCTTTCAATTTCTGAAACATGCTAGGTGTGTTTCAGAACTTCTTCGTGGTTGGTCTTCTAACCTAATCCACAGTGGGATGCCCATCTCTCGTAACTCAATTTTAGGAAAAATGTTTTCTTCATAAGTAGTTACTCCCTAACAGCCTCATC
This sequence comes from Acinonyx jubatus, assembly GCF_027475565.1. Lineage (NCBI taxonomy): Eukaryota > Metazoa > Chordata > Mammalia > Carnivora > Felidae > Acinonyx > Acinonyx jubatus. The sequence goes on along the minus strand of NC_069388.1, from coordinate 70,250,102 downwards.
TTCTTAAATAGCCCACCCCCACAATTATATATCCATAATTCAAGACACATTCTGTCACTTTTGTTCCATCAGAATATAAATCACTACCTCTAATAATTTTGTTTGCTAGTTTTTCTATTTGAATTTTGTCCTGTTTTAAATCACAGGATCCATAAGGGTGCTAATCTCTCTTGTTCACAATGTTCCAAATGCCTAAAATACATAGTATTTATGACACATAGTAGGCATTCAATAAATATTTACTGACTAAATTTATAAACATGAAAATAAGAATCCAAAAAGAATTACTGAAAAGTGTCATGTTAACATCAATCTGACAGCTAAACTCCCTAAAGATCTGCAGATGGGAGGCAAGAGAGAGGTTAAGAACCCTAGACTTTGGAGCCAGAAAAGTCTGGGTTCAAGTTCTAGTTCTAGAACTACACATGCCAGTTGTTGACCTCGTAACAGTTGTTAAACCTTCCTAAGACTGAATTTTCTAATTTGTAATATGGAGATAATAATGTTTTATTTGATTGCTGAAAATTAAAGAACTAAGTAGTATATAAAGTATTCAGCACAAAGTCTTACATTAAGATCTGGAAATTATTACAATATTACTATTATTCTACTTTTCTAATATTTCCAAAATTATTTCCTACCTTCCTTGTCATTAAGAAATGTTAAAAACCAAACCATAAGAGTTCATTGTATGCTGATCGTAGGGATTAGAGTGAAGAGGGTGGTGAATGGTAGAAAATAAGTAATAAGAAGGCTTTGAAAAGTCCAAACAAAAATTCTGTTTCAGAAGCCATTACCAGCTTTTGGGAGCCTTTCAGGGGCAGCAGATCTAATCTTTATTCAAAGGAGTTTCAGGCAAATCCCCTGAATGGGATCGTGTGTCCCCCTCCCCCTTCCCCCCACAGGTCCCATCCCTACATTGAGCAAAGCACTGTGCCATGAATTTTCTCTTAGCATGTTGAAACTTATCGTGTGGGGTTGTTGAGGGAGTCATCAAAGCATGGGTAAAAGAGGTAAATGACAGGACACTGTTTATGGTAAGACTATAACTGCTCCCTAACACAAAAAGGAAACCAAAAACCAAAAGCTTTGGGTTTTCTATTAGAAATAGTTCTAATTTTTAATCTGATAGGAGGTTCCCTAAGAATCATAACCATTAGTTAATTATACAAAATATGGCTTTAATGGTGGTAAATGATTCAATTGGTGATTTCTCACTACCAACTTGCCAATACCATTCCTCTAGATAGGGGATATATAACCTGACAGTGATGGAGGACAAGGGCACTCAAAGCTTAGTTCGCTCATTGCTGGTTGCTATGACTACAACCTCCAGAACCTGTATTTCACAACTAGGCAAAGTCTGAAGCTTTGGAATCAAAATTAGTTTATTTCATTTTCACTTGAGTCAGGTCTAACCAAACCCTTACATGTGTTGTTTGAAATAGTTAAGCTTTTAGTATATTGATATTTTTTATTCAATAAAAACAACTCGCCCCCTCGCCCCCTCCACCCCCCCAACACTACCCCCCACTTCACCTTCCAGAGTGTGTTATGGTGCCAAGTCCCAGAAACCGAGGAAATGGGTCATTATATGACTTGTAAGTTCTGAATTGCCTAAAATAAAAAACAATTTTCAGACCAACCTAGATATAGGTTACTGTATCGAAAAGAAAAATTTTATACAGATTATTCAAAAAATACAGGTTTCGCTTTTATATCTACATTGAAAAATAAATATTTTCTCAGAAAAGCTGAAGAATCTTTTAAATTCTAATCAAAGAAAAACTTTTTAACATCAATCACTTTTGTCTCTCTTTGGACATGCAAGACACTAGAAAATAATTTTTAATTATCCATAAAAGTACAAATAAGCAAAAGAAATCTAACATTGCCAGCCCTCAGTCCTTACCCAGATCATTGCTCCCCACCTGTTTAAAGTGCCATAACTTGGGGGGCAACTGGGTGACTCAATCAGTTAAATGTCTAACTCTTGATTTCGGCTCAGGACATGATATCACCATTTGTGGATTGGAGCCCTGCGTCGGGCTTTGCGCTGCCAACCTGGAGTCTGCTTGGGATTCTCTGTCTCCTTCTCTCTCTGCCCCTCCTCTGCTTGAGCTCTCTCTCTCTCTCTGTGTCTCCCTCAAAGTAAATATAGAAACTTTAAAAAAAATAAAATGCCATAACTTTTTTAATCTAATGGGCAAATAAAACTAAGAACTCTCTAAGATATTCTCAAACTATTGTTCCTACTACAGCAAAAGGAGGAGATATGCAGAATTATTTTAAAGCCAAAATCTATGCATCTATTTATCCCTTCATATATTTAACACTTTTTTGATCGCCGACTATGTCCCAGGTACTGAGCTGAGTTCAGGACATAAAAAGATGCATGTTTTTTCCTAAAGGAACATACAGTCTATTATAAAACTTGACCAGTAAACAAAGGACTGCATGTGATAATGGCTAAATGGAGACTAAGGGAAGGAAGATCCAGAGACCACCCAGCATACAGGCACTTTCCACCCAGGGCCTTGTGCAGGGAGTGTTTAGGCTAATTGTGAATGAGAGTAGGAGTCTGACTGTGGGTGAGCAGTAGGGAGGGGGCAATTTCAGAGTGAGAAGCATGTGCACAACCAGTAGGTGTGAAGCAGCATAATGTGCTCACTCTAGGGGCACTAAGTGATATGAACAGAAGTGCAGCTGAGAAGTCTACAAGACAACAGACCACAAAGGGCTTTGTGTATACATAAATATGAATGCCATGGACCAGGCAATGTATAAATATTAGAAGGTTTTAAGAAGTGGAATAATGGGATCTGATTTGTGTTTTTAAATCATAATTCTTAGTATGGGGAGTGGATAAATTGGAGATGGAGAGGTTTAGAGCCATGGAGACATTTTGAGGTTATTACAATAGTCTACATGAGAGGGGATAAGAACAAATTCAGATGGAAATGGAGGGGAAGGGACAAATGCAAGGAATATTTAAGATGTGATTGATAGGACTTAAAGATTAATAAGATAAAAGAAGCTAAGGAAAAAGGAGGGGGCACCTGGGTGGCTCAGTCAGGTAAGCGACTGATGCTTGATTTCAGGTCATGATCTCATGGATTGTGAATTTGAGCCCTTCTTTGAGCCCCACATCTAGCCTGTATTGGGCTCCACACTAACAGTGCTAAGACTTCTTGGGATTCACTCTCTCCCTCTCTCTCTGCCCCTTCCCCACATGTGTACTCTCTCCCTCTCCCTCCCTCTCTCTCTCTCTCTCTCAAAATAAACAAACTTTAAAAAAAAGTCTTTAAAAAATAAAAAGAAGGAAAAGAAAAGGAATCTTATGGGTGAAATCCTGTCTGTTTGACTTACTGTTTTGGTGAATGATAGTACCATTAGTTCTGCATTAGAGGGACAATTATAAACTCATTTAGGGCAACTTGATTTTGAGATATCAGGGAAATAAAGACACAATCCTGGATCTCAGTAGAAAAGTTTGATCTAGAGACACACTTGTAGGTGTTACCAAATGTATCTGATACTGAACTCTAGGGAGAACCATCAGAAAGATCATGCAGAGAAAGAAGTAATGGCTAAAAGACAGAAACATGGTGTACATAGACTTTAAGGATGTCGGAAGACAGAGAACACAGCAAAGTTTAGAAAAGGCAGTTAAGGGGGCATTTGGGCAGTTTAGTTGGTTAAGTGTCTGACTTGATTTTGACTCACGTCATGATCTCACAGTTTCTGAGATTGAGCCCCTCCCCATCCCCAGAGGGCTCTGCCCTGACAGCACAGAGCCTGCTTGGGATTATCTCTCTCTACCTGTCCCTTGCTCACATTCACATGTGTGCTTGCTCTCTCTCTCTCTCTCTCTCTCTCTCTGTCAAAATAAATAAATAAACTAAAAAATAAAATAAAATGCAGTTAAGAAAAAGAGTAAGGTTAAATGGAGGGTGGGGGGAAGCCATGGAAGCAGTTGGTATTCACATATAGGATATCTCAAAGCTGCCATGCCACTACAGGTAATTGTGACCTGCACACAGCCTCCCAGTGTTCTCACACTAAACATACTGCAAAGTAGCATGTCATTTACCATCCAAAGAGGCCAACACAGTTTATGTCTCAGTCTCCCACCATGGGTCTGAAATCTTTGCACAAAAACAGCAACTCCAAGCTTTATAACTGCTGAGCCAATGTACTTTATTAGGTCCAACAGTAGGCTAGAACTGTGGGCACCTTCATGCTAGTCTTATTTATGATACAAAAAGCTGTATACTAGCACATAACTTCTCTGTTACCTGCATTCTCTGTGGATATCTTTCCATTCTTTAGCCACCTTGGAAAATAGACAGTTGACATACCAAGAAGTGTTACTAGGATTCTTTTGGTAAAAACTCCAAGGGTCATATGAGTTTTATGACTTATTATTTGGATCAGAGGCAATATGGAACATACTTATCCACTGATAATTTGGAGTGCCACTACTCCATTGTAACTATTCCTTTTCCCATATGAATACTTTAGATAATAATAATTAATAGACACAATAATGAGGAAGAAGAAAAAAGTAGTAGTCTCCAAACTGAAGCAATGCCATCCAAGTCTTCAACTAAATACAAATCCCTCATTCAGGCATTTGACAGTTTACTCTCTATTATCTTTTTCTTTTTTACTACATTTATTTCTCATCACTTTCTACTTATAACAAACCAACCTTTTAATATTTCTCTCCCACCAAACCTTCTCTTCTTTGTACACATACTTCAGATAGATTATCTCTTCTGTTTAGAATCTCTACCCTATGTGTCAGTCAAATTTCCAACAGGAAGCCAAAAAACATAAAGTAGACCAGAATATGCTATATTATGCTGAAGTAACCTCATCATTTCAGTGGCTGATGACAACAAAGTTCTATTTCTCACTAAGACTACTATTTCTTGCTAAGACTCCAACCACTATACGTTGGCTGGAGGTCTGCTGCATGATACCCCAGAAGTTTCTATTTGGTACATTCTCCATCATGGTAACAAAAAGAAAATCTTGCAAAGAACAAAGTGGTTCTTAAAACTTTGTCCTGATTAGGCATTTCTTTAGTCAAAGAAAATGACATGGCTCAAACTGACTTCACTGTAACAAGAAAGTATATTTCACCCAAGGAGTGAAGTATTTATAATAAAAAGTAGTTGTATTTAATACACATCTTATTTTTGACATTTTTCTTGCTCTTCTTTTAAGCTTTTATTTTCTCCTTTCTAACCTATCCTACATGTTCTTTCTTGTGACCTAATTCTTATCTCTAATATCCCCTCCCTATTACTGAAGCCAAAAAATCTTGTCATATGTCACTTTGTGAATTGCTTTTGCTTTTTTACAAATTGCCCGTTCATATACTTTGCCCGACTTTTTTTTAAAAATTTTTTTTAACGTTTATTTATTTTTGAGACAGAGAGAGACAGAGCATGAACGGGGGAGGGTCAGGGAGAGGGAGACACAGAATCTGAAACAGGCTCCAGGCTCTGAGCGGTCAGCACAAAACCCGACGCGGGGCTCGAACTCACAGACTGAGAGATCATGACCTGAGCCGAAGTCGGACGCTTAACCGACGGAGCCACCCAGGCGCCCCTGCCCAACTTTTTAATTAATGTATAGGCATATTATCCATATTAATTAGTAAATTGAATTCATATATTAATTATATCTAGCCCTTGTCTATCACAGTATTTTATGAATTGTTGTTTTCATTTTAAATTCATAGATGGAATTTAATAGTATTTGGCTTTAAATAATTTTAGTTAGTCATGTATTTTATTATTTATTTATTTATTATTGTTATTTTTTAATGTTCATTTATTTTTGAGAGAGAGAGGCAGAGCGCAAGCAGGTGAGGGGCAGAGAGATAAAGAGAGAGAGAGGGAGACACAGAATCTGAAACAGGCTCCAGGCTCTGAGCTGTCAGCACAGAGCCTGATACGGGGCTTGAACTAGGGAATGGCGAGATCATGACCTGAGCCAAAGTCAGACACTTAACCAACTGAGCCACCCAGGTGCCCCAGTAATGTATTTTAAATGGGTCAAAATGAGTAATTTTCTTAATGTTTTTATCTTTTAATTATGCTAAAGAATCCTCAAACTCAAGATCACACAGATGTCTCCTTGTATTTTTCTTCTAGTAATTTTGTGGTTTTATTTTACTTTCAAATCTTTAAAGCTACTTGAAATTTATTTTACATGTATTATGAAGTACATGTCTAATTTTATTTTTTCTCCATAGCAGCTCCTGTCCAATACTATTAACTCATTTTCCTACCAACTTGGCTTATATTCATCATGCAATAAATCCTGATATAAATTTAAATATGGTGATGATTTTTATTCTATTTCAGTAATCTGAATATTTACTACTGTACTAGGATCATTATGACTTTCTAATATATGTCAATATATAGGAAGACAGGGTTCCTTAGCATTTAAAATAGTTTGTTATATCATACTCTCATTCATTCACAATAAACATTTAGAGTGAAATCATCAAATTAATCTGCTTGAATTTTTATTATGAATTAATTGTCTGTGGATTCATTTGGAGGGAATGGACAAATTACAATATTAAGTTTCTAATTCCAAGATAAACCTTTTTAATTATTTGTTTTTCTTTTAATTCCTTTATAGTTTTGTTTTTATCAGCTTTTTACATTGCTTTTTTTAAATGTTTATTTTTGAGAAACAGAGGGAGACAGAATGTGAGTTGGGGAGAGGCAGAGAGAGAGGGGGAGACACAGAATCCGGAGACACAGAATGCCATGATATGGCATATACCTCCAATGCAGGGCTTGAACTCATGAACTGTCAGATCATGACGTGAGCTGAAGTCAGATTCTTAGTCTACTGAGCCACCCAGGTGCCCCCACATTTCTTGTTAGTAGCTCCTTACATCAGGTATTTCAAATAGTTAATTGTTGTCGCTGCCACTGCTGTAGTTTGCCATTATGTTTTCTAATAAATTATTTCTTGTATACAGGATAGCTATTGATTTCATACACACATTAATTCATTTATTAAGTATAGTGATTTTTCAGTGAATTCTGGGTTTTCTAAATGACTATCTTATCATCTACAAATAATACTTTTGGATATACCTTACCAATATTTACTTTTTATACTTATTACATTGGCTATGATGTATAATGGGCATTTTAGTATGCCACACTTCACCCCATCTAATCAGTTGCCAAATATTGCCAACCCTGGTTCTAAAATATCTCTCTTCTATTTGCCGTCGGCTCTAATTTAGTCACTCATCAAAACTAACTGATATTCATAACTCCTAAAGATTTCCCTATCTAGGGAAAATTCATTGACAGCAGGCTCTACTGTAGGAAATGTTGAAAGAAATTTTTCAAGCAGAAGAAATATGACACCTGAAGGAAATTTGTATTTTCACAGATAAACGAAGATTATTGGAAATAGTAAATATGTGGGTAAAAGACAGTTTAAAGAGAAGACCTTAAGAATGTTCTGTGGAGTTCATAACATATGTAGAAATAAAGTGTATAATAACAATAGCACCAAACAAATGGAAGATGAGAAAAAGATATCATTGCAATGCTCTTATACTATATACAATATAGTATGATATTTGCAGCAGACTGTGGTAAGTTAGAGACACATCTGGTATAACTTAGAGCAGCCTTATAGTCTTAAAATTATGAAGACTCTAAAGAACTTATTTATATGGATTTTATCTATCAGTTTTTTATCACATTATAATTTATTTTTAAATGTTTGCTTAAAACTTGTAATAGACTCATGTAATATATATACAACATATTTTAATGAAAATTACTATAACAAAACAAAAAATAGTGAAAAACATGTCATTATTTCACATTTTGCAAATTTCCTTAATGTTGACCTCAGAAAAAACAGATTCTCAAATCTCCTTCACCTTTAATAATATAACATGATATGGCATATACCTTCTCAAAAACCATCTGGTAAATTTATGAAATAAAGAAAGGGAAATGCAAATGACTCTTAATATTACTGTGAAAATAATTTTTACCTTATGGACTCCTTAAGAGGCTCAAGAATCCACATGAGCCACTGCCCAAGAGAAAAAAGTAAAGAAACAAAAGAAAGAGGTATAGAAAAAATAAACAAGTAAAGACAAACTGTAATCCTAAAAATCACTGCAAAAAAAAAAAAAAGGAAAAGAGGAAAAACAGGAATGAGTAAAGATGAGACAAATAGAAAATAAATAGCAATGTGATATATTTAAACCATAATGGTAATTATATTAAATATAAATGGATAAGACATTAATAGAATAAAGTTGTCAAATTTTATAAAAATTCAAGACCCAACTATATGCTGTCTAAAAGCAACTCACTCTAAATATATAGACATTTAAATTACAAGTAAAATGATGGAAAAATATAAACCATGAAAAAAACACTAATCAAAGAAAAGGAAAAAGACTATGTTAAGGTCAGATAAAATAGACTTCAGAACAAAGGTTATTAGTTATTACCTATCAACTTTTTGTTTATAAACTGAGATACAGTTGATCCTCGTTACTTGTGGATTACATATTGTGAATTTGCTACTGGCTAAAATTTATTTATAATCTCAAAATCAATATTACCCATCATTTTATGGTCACCTGTGGAGATGTGCAGAGTGGGGAATAATTTTAGTCTTCTGATGTGCACATTCCAAGCTGAGGTTGAACAAAATAATGCTTTGCCTTTGTGTTGCAGCTCTCATACTGAGATCATCAGAATAAAGAGATAGTAAAGGGCAATGTGGTGTAATACAATAAGCTACATCTCTGGGGCCAGACGGACAGGTTTTAATCCCAACTCTAGCACCTGTTGGTGGAGTGACCTCAGGCAAGTCACTTAAGACTTTTGAGCTTCATTTTTCTCTTTTGTAGAAAAGAGAGTAAAATCTACCAGGGCATGTTTTTTTAGGATTTAATCTATGTCATATATGTACTTATATGTATATATTTTTCCTAGGAGCAATGGTTCAGTATCCAGTAATTCAGTATTCACGGTGACATTACAAAACATAACTACCATGGATAATAAGAACTGGCTATACATTTAAAAGGGCCAACTCTTGGGGCACCTGGGTGGCTCAGTCGGTTGAGTGTCTGACTTCGGCTCAGGTCATGATCTCACAGCTCATGAGTTCGAGCCCCGCATCGGGCTCTGTGCTGACAGTTCAGAGCCTGGAACCTGCTTCGGATTCTGTGTCCGCCTCTCTCTCTGCCCCTAACCCACTCACATTCTGTCTCTGTCTCTCTCAAAAATAAATAAACATTAAAAAATTTTTTTAAAAATAAATTAAAGGGCCAACTCTTCAAGAAGAAATAAAAACCCTAATGTCAATGCAACTAAAATAAGAGCTTCAAAATAAAAGAAAACAAAACTGACAGACATCTAAGAAGATATAAATAAATTCATAGTAAGAGCTGGAAATTTCAAAAGCCCTGCCTCAGTAATTCATAGAACAAGTGGATCCAAAAGAAGTATGAATCTAATTGACATTTTAGTGCACTCCACTCAGCAACTACATAATACATATTCCTTCCAAATGCATATGAAATTCTCTCCAAGATACACCTGGGCTGCTCTGTCAACAATTTTCAGTAAATTTAAAATGATTGTAATCATACAAACTATGTTCTATGACCACAAATGAATTAAATTAGTAATCCGTAACAAAATGCATCTGAACATTCCTTATATGTATGGATATTAATGTATATGGACATTTGCACACTTCTAAAAGTACATGAATAAATAAATATCAAGGAAAATTAGGAATTATTTTCAGCTGGATGAAAATGAAAATACATCTTATCGAAATCTGTAGGATAAATCTAAAACAGCGCTTAGAGGAAACCTAGAACTTTAGATATTTATATCAGAAAAGAAGAAATATCTAAAGTCAAATATCTAAATTTCCACCTTAAAAGCTAGAAAAAGAAGACAAACTCAAAGTAAGTAGAGGGAAGGAATAAAATAGGAGCAGAAACCAAGGAAATAGAAAAGCAAGGAAAAGGAAAAGCAAGGAAATTGGATGCTGATAAGAAATCTCTTCACAAAATCAAAATTTTTTTTCATATTCTAATATATTCCTCATCGTTGCTAGTATTTGTTCTAGCAAACCCCAGACAATGAATCAAATGACTCTATTTTTAATTGTTTGTAGAACTTAATGATTATAACCAAATCTGTTTTGATCACCACTGAGTTGAAAGAGGCTAGGATTAGGACTTTTACTGGAGTCTTATTATTGTTTTGTTATTCATCAATTATATGACCTTGGATAAGTTATTTAATATTTTGTACCTCATTGTCTTCAAATGACAAATGACAAGAATATATTATACTCTGTATCTCGAAAGACATAGAAAGATGAAAAGAGGTAATAAATTGGAAGAGCTTTTTGAAAAGTATATTAAATGTGGTCAGAGGAAGACTAATAATCAAATAATATTACTTTGCAATCTTAGTAGAATTTAGCTGAGTATGAAAAGAAAATTCCAGAGTTTAAAATATCTTAAACTTATAATGAGATTCTCTATTCTCCAGGCCCCTTTCTTAGCCTGTTTGACCTACCTGCCATTTATCTTCCCCAATCTTTTTTGTTTTTCTCTTGAGGCCAGCGTGCCAGCTGTGTTAAATTGTGTGATAATTCTGTGCTATAAACAATTCTCCTGAGGAAGCAAAGCAAATGCAGCCTCCATGACTGGTCTGGGAAAGAGAAAAGCTCCAACATGCAAACGCATATCAGTCCCTTGAAGTTGCTCTTATCACTATACTATTGATAAAGTTCTTTAAGCAGGAAGTAATAATAATCCTGTGATGAAAACTGGTACATTTTACAACCCAAATATGGTGAATGATTACTATTATCAGTTGAGGGTCTGTAAGCAATATGTGAGAGCTTAGTGTTAGGCTGAAATGTTTTTGGTCTTCATAACAAAGGATGCCTATAAAATGGAAGATATTGGTCAAGCTTTGACCAGTAATCATGACAAACCATAGTATGGATCCATTTCCATTTCAGATAAGACACTAAGGGCAGGGCAGTGTTAACCTCTTTCATTTATTTTTTAGAACAAATGCAAATGGGAATGATAATTGTTGCTTTTGTGATAGAAACTATGTGTGTGTGTGTGTGTGTGTGTGTGTGTGTGTGTGTGTATGTGAGTGAGTCTAGAGATTTATGGGATAAAGAAATTGCTATAAAAGTAATTCTCAAATCTGAGAAGTAAGCCCCATACATGCACAAATGCGGTTGCTTTTTCTCCTATTTTTATTTTTTTTAACTACGATGATCCCTTTTTTTAACTATGGTGTTTCTAAGTCACAAAACAAAATCTTCAATCTCAATTTTTTTAAGTAAATGAAGAGATATCTGTGAAGATGCTCCCTGACCAATTTCAATACTTTAATGAATAATAGATAAATTTCATTTCCTCTTGATCCTCTCTCTACAGGGCAGCCAAAGTGATCTTGCAAAAACCCAAATCTAATCATGTCACTTTTTAATTAAAATACTTGAACAGTTATCCATTGTCCTCTGGATAATGTGTAAATTATTATATTTTTTTGAACATCTTTACCACCAGTCCCCGTTTATCTTTCAAACTTTGTTTCTCTACACTTTGCCATGTAATGCACCCCTCTGCTGCACTGCTGTCTCTAGCACACACAACCAAGTACTCTGGGTTCTAATCAAACTGGCTTTCTTGCAAGCCCCTAAAGGCATCATACTCTCCCCCTATATCTGAGAAAGGTTAACTTATTCTTAATCCTGAGATGTATTACTTTCTACATGCCCCTCAAGCATCCTGTCCTCACCATCTCATACTTTTATAATTGGTGTCACTTAGCTTCTTAAAGTCACTGTCACCTTATATTCCCAGCACTCTTAGCCCAAAGTCTGGCACAAGGTATTGCTCCTTAAATACTGGAAACAGGGTCTATGAAGGATGGCTAGAACTTATGGAGAAAGGAAAGAAGAGAAGAAGAAAGATACAAGGGAGCTCAAGAACCTTAATCGGGTTTGTTACTGAGTCAGCTGTCACCACTTGTCTCTGCTTTCTTTAGTTCCTGCTGATTCCCAGTTCTGGAGGAAGTAGTTGGCCTCTGGCTTTTTCCCAGGCTTTAGGGCTTCCTCATCTCTGTTCCTTCCTTTTACTTGAACTGGCTACTCTCTAAAGCAGTATTTGCTTTTCACTGCCACATTCATCCTAGGTCTTCTCAGGTATGATTTCCCCTGAAATAAACATTTTTGGTCTCAAAGTCCCTAGGCTTTAAAAAGATTCCTTTTCTTGTTTAGGACTGGGGACCTCTGTAGTGGCTTCACCACAAAAATACAACACAATGAAGGAAGAATAGCCTAGTACAATCCAGGAAAGGCTGTGTAGCCAAAGAAAAAATCAGAATTTAATTGTGGCCAAGTAGCACACCATCTGGGAGAACCAATCTCTTAATTCAATCCCTTATCTGTTTACATCTATTTAATTAGACATCTCCAATGTGAAATAAATGGCGGTATTAAATGTAGCAGGGTACTTTAGAAAGATTAGACTTGTCTTGTTATTGCATTTTACTTTGTTAATGAAAGAAATTGCTACTCACATCATAGTATAGGCAGAGACAGGAGTTCATCATGGAAGGTGGCCTTTCTTACAAAAGAGAAGATACTGAATGAGGAGCTGCTAAATGAAGAGAGAAATAATCCTCTAAGGAAAAAGAAGAAAAGAGAGAGGGACTTTCTGTGGGTATACATGCAGCAAAAGACCGCAGAATTATTGTTGTTTCAAGATACCTTTGTCTATGTACAGCTGGCTGGAAAAACCTGAATTTATAGACACAAATATTGAATATGACCCTGAAGATCTGCACTGGCAAGTTTCTGATTATGCGACACTCTTCTGAACCCACACTCTTAGTATATAAACTCATAAATGTTAACAACACCCTTAACTTTGCATATTTTGTGGATTCCTTGCAACCAGTTGAATTGTAGATAAAAAGCACGTTATTTTGTGCTGATTCTGTTTTGGGGGGTATGCATTGCTGGTGAATGCAGCTGTGGTAAAAAGGCGGCATGCTTCACTTCTTATTAAGCCAAGGTTGAATGGTGGTAAATGTAAAGTCCTTTGTTACCACAGTCATCATTAAACAAATGTTCTATATGGGGCACCTGTGTGGTCAGTCAGTTAAGCATCTGACGCTTGGTTTCAGCTCAGGTCACACATGATCTCACGGTTCATAAGTTTGAGTCCTGTGTTGGGCTCTGCTCTGACAGCACTGAGCCTGCTTGGGGTTCTCTCTCTCCCTCTCTCTCTCTGTCCCCCCACCCAGTACTTTCTCTGTCTCTCAGAATAAATAAATAAACTTTAAAAAAAAATTTAAACACATGTTCTACAGAGTGCCAAAATAGAAGACATGCACCCAGCATTGCTAAATTAAATAAGAAAATTAGCACAAAAATACCAATAAGTAGCAATAATAAATTATAACTATTTGGATACCTGCTGGAAGTCTGGCTTTATGAAAAGAGAGCATCTGACAAGTTATCGAATATAAAAGATAACTCAAGTGACAGAGGTGAGAAGAGAGCCATAGGTAGGCAGAATAAAGGTAGTTGCTGCTTAATATAATTATGAAATATATACAATATAATATATAGTATAATGATATAATATAATATAATATAATATAATATAATATAATATAATATAACACAATATAATATAGTATAATAATTATAAAATAATCCATGTGAAATGGAGTTAACGTCTCTCTTGTGATCTTCATGCAAACTCTATTATCACAACTTGGGGCACTATAAATGTTCTATTTTCTATTCATGCATATTTACTTCACCACTGTTTTCTTATCTCTGTTCCTGCCATTTTGTTTCGGTATCTATTTAGAAAAATTTACTAAGTCATGCATCTTGTGACTTTAATTAAATTCACTAAAGATTTGGAGGTTACAGAAGAGGTGTTAGGTCCCACCCCTTCATATGATCCCATCTTTTCTGATTCTCTTCTCACTCTTCCTACACAGAATCCTGAGAAGTATAATCTGTCCCCCTGAAACCACTAACTGGGGAGAAATCTAGCCCAGAGCAGTTTCGTCACCCCAGCCTCTGAGAAACATAAAAAATACACTTTTTTCTACCCATAATGTAAACTAACCAATAGTCTAAGCAAGACAACTCCTTATCTCCTTCATCCATTTCAGTTTTTGAATGAATTCATTTCATACTACATCTATGCGTTCATAATTTGTTATAAAATATTGAAAACTACTTGATGAGTAGAACACTTGCATGTAAAAGATTATTGAAATGAACTACATACACACTTATGCATAATGGCAAATCAGAGATCTCCTTAAATAGTTTGAGTCCCTTTGTGACCATGTCCAACCTCAATAAACATGAATGATATATAATATTTTATAATGTATTTTCTTCAGGGGCGCCTGAGTGGCTCAGTCAGTTAAGAGTCCGACTTGGCTCAGGTCATAATCTTGGGGTTTGTGAGTTCAAGCTCCACATCAGGCTCTGTGCTGACAGCTCAGAGCCTGAAGCCTGCTTCAGATTCTGTGTCTCCCTCTCTCCCTGCCCTTCTCGTGCTTGTACTCTGTCTCTCTCTATCTCTCAAAAATGAATACGTGTAAAAAAAAATTATAATGTATTTTCTTCATTCGTTTATGGTTGTCAGAATTAAAATTCCAAAAGCAAAATTCACATATAACAATCATTGATAATGAAATACCAGGGTGATTAAACATTAATACCATATACATGCAATTGGTGATATTTGCTTTAAAGCTATGTCTATAAATGAGAATAATTCAGTAACAGCCTGATAAGTTTATTTCATGTAGACATGTGATCTGTATTATGCTGGTCAAATTTCTCTACAAGATGCATGTTCTTTTAGCTATAATTATTAGGATAGTTCAGTATACCACCTCACCTGTTTTTTTTTAAAGTATATATCTCTTGTCTAACATTCTAGCATCTCTATAGGCATGTCAGTGAATGAAATTTTATTGTAAAATATTGTTACTCATCCAAATAAAATTAAATGGAGCCACTTTTGATGTCACAGTGCTTTCATGAGAAAGCCACAAATTGCCTATAGATTATGGATTTGTTTTCTTTGAGAGTAGATTTCAGAGATAAAATTTCCAACAGAACTTTTACTTGATATTTTGTCTTAAAAGAAACAAGAGCATATAGCTTAACAGAAGCAAACCCTCATGCAGGTCATCAGCATGTATCATTCCCTATACCTTTAATAGTACAGTTAATCGATAAATTGCACACAGCATATAGTACAATTTCACTTAGGTGGAAGAGAAGAGGCATAAAATAGGCCACCCACAAATAACTTCAGTCACCAGAGGAATGATATAGTTCTCTGGAAATGAGAAGTACCCTGCCTTGCAAAGAGTCATCACATCAAGAAATAGAAATTGTTAGAGAGAAAAGGAGACAGGCTTTGCAGAAAATTACTAATAGAAACAGGGCATTTATGACAGCTACCCAGAAATCTCTATTGTGTTCTGATTCCTATAGCCATTTTTAATATTATCATTGAGACACTTCCTCCTCCTTTTTAGATCATCAATATTTCTTAACTCCACAACTCAGCACAATCCAATAAATTGCCTTTTGGCAGTACTGTATAAAATCTCATTCTCACTAGAACATAAGCTCCACTAAGAAGAGATCTGCTTCTGTTCTGCTTACTGATATATCATGGGCACCAAAAACAATTCGTGATGCACAGTGTTGCTTAATGGACATATGTTGAGGAATCCCCTCCATCTACTTGTTTTCTGATTAGGTATGAATCCAGAGAGCTTGAATTATGTTATCTATGTCTGGGATCCTTTTTTTTTTTTTTTTTTTTTTTTACTTCCAAGGATTCTATTTAGTATTTATTTACATTAAATTTTATGTCTTAAAAGATTTAATCCACCAATTGGCACATATTGAATAATAATTTTCCCATAAACATAAATATGTGTGTATGTGTTTATATTTTAAACAATTAATCAGGGTTTTTTAACTAATGAGACTATTTCATGAACTTTGCTACTTAAGTAGCCCTGTGAGTTTGGGAGCCATTGGTCAAAGCCAATGAATCACAAACATTATGTACATATGCATTTATGCCACAGTTTAATATATTTATAGTGAAAAGAAAAGTTTGAAACTTTAAAAAGATTCTAGTCTATTTTATATACTGAGATAGAGAAAATAGAGAAGTTATGTGAAATGTTCTCCTTGCCTTCATGGAGAACATGAGTTCATAAAACAGCATTAAAAAAAATAGTCATGGGGCACCTGGGCGGCTCAGTCAGTTAAGCATCCGACTTTGGCTCAGGTCACGATGTCAGGGCTTGTGGGTTTGGAGCCCCACATCAGGCTCTGTGCTGATAGCTCAGAGGCTGGAGCCTGCTTCCAATTCTCTGTCTCCCTCTCTCTCTGCTCCTCCCCTTCTCATGCTCTTTCTCTCTCTCTCTCTCAAAAATAAAGATTAAAAAAAACTTTAAAAAATATTATTAGTATTAATGTCAGCTAGCATTCCAGTGACACATAACGGGTAAAACACTTAAACTTTATCGATACCAATAGCTATTATCAAGTCAGGTTTATTGATGTTTTAATAAAGAGGGCCTAATTTCACAAAGCTTCTAGTAATTGTCAATATCATGTCAGGAAGCCTCTGGAAAAGGTTGACAGCACACAAGTATACAAAATACTATCAGGTCAAAATACTGGCTTGTAGAGATATTATTCTGGTGTAATTGGTGAAGACAAATGAAAAATATTTACTGAGCAAAAACTGAATCCAGTCTCTGCTAGAAGTTATGGGGGATAAAAATGAAATAGGTATCATAGGCTCAATCTCAAGTTGAGTACAGTCTGATTGAAGATATAGGAAAGCCATGAATGAAGAACTGAAGAATGCAGTGTCCACCTTTGGTTCCACAATTTCCCCTCACACCCTCTTTGATGGCTGTTTATAGCTGGATCTGCTTGTGATCCAGTCTCTCCAACCACCGCCTCTGTTGAGACCTGTCTCTTCCCTTTTCTGTTCCACTGGGATAGCCTTTTTCAATCCACTTTTATTGCCATAAGTATAATTTACCTAAAACTCAAACCTAACTATGTCACTCCCTTGCCTAAAACATTTCAATGTCTCTCACCTGTTAATTGTTTCATTACTAATGTCTTAACACTGATATAAGACCCTAAAAGATTTAGTTCCCTTCTTATTCTACAAAATCATTTCCTAAGACTCCTTGTTTCCATTTCTGAGAATTTTTGCTTTTGTTGTTGTCATTTATTTAGCTATGAAATATAGATCCTACCTCCAAATGAGGCTTCTTATTTAAACCTTGGTACCACTTATTATAGGACTGTTCAGGTCTGCTGAGCAAAAGGTACTTTGATTCAATCACTTTCCTGGCCCTAAATGGTACTGTAACTACTACAGTAGCTCTGACTCCAAAGCCAGCAGCTGAGCAATGTCCTATGTAGCAACTATCTATACTTAAGTATCAACACGTCAATAAGTGAGCATCATATTCATAGAATTATAGATTTTAGGGAAATTTTAGAGATTATCTGTTCCAAAATCATTTTTGCATATGAAGAAACTGTGATCCAGAAAGGTTAAGTGACTTGCCCAGACTGACAATTACTTATCAGCAGGGTTTAGAGGAGAGTATATTCACTCTTAAATATTGGTCTAAGGTTACACTAAAGAAGAAATCAATGAGTTAAAGTTAGTTTGTATTACACAAAAATGAGATAGATGGATGGATAGATAGATAAAAATATAGTTTACTAGAAGAGACAGGAAAGCAATAGTGGTAAATAACAATTCTAATTACAGCTTCAAAGAATGCATATGATCCAAATCAGTCATTTATGTGTTAAGCTTCAGCTTAGAGTTAACAATAGATGAAGTGAAATTTCATAAAATGACAACCCTACTGAACAAGGATTAGGAGAACACATTCATTTAGTACTTCAGGTGTCAAATTACCAACTTGCACTTAATCCACCAACAGTTGCTGGCAAATGCTGTTGGCAGAGTCCAGAGAGATAAGGCTACTGATGCAACATTAAAATCTTTGGAGAGAAAACCTTTAGAGTCCTAATATAAGAAAAACTTACGGTCAATCAATAATAAACTGTAATTTCACCCCTACCTCCACCAGAGGGCCTAAACACATCCTTCCTCACAGAATTCCCCACATATCAGCAACTTGCAAGGATCATTGAGCAAAGAACCTTGAGACAATATTTCAGAGAAGTAAGCATGGACAAACGACACCCCCAAAATCAGATGTTGGTACCCATGCCTTTTTATTTAGAAACAACTTCAGGAAGAATGGGGTGTAAGGCTAGCAGTCCTGAACTGGCTGAATTTACTGTTTTCATCCTGACAAGATAGCAGGGCACTGCATTGCAGAGCTCTGGGAGACACTTTGCATGGCATGGTCTTTGTGTAGGGCTTGCCTGGAGTTGTGCACCATAGAGGAGCTGGCAAGGGACTGATAAGGGGTGCTCAAAATAGAAAGTCTAGAAAACTGAAACACTGAATTGAACACTGAAAAACAGAATTGAAAAATCTCTTCAATTATAGAAAAGAAACTTTAGAAATCCTACTACTATTTATTTATCTGAAAGAATTGAAATCATGATCTCAAAGGAATACAAACACTCCCATGCTCTTTATTTGTTTTCAGTGAAACACTATTCACAATAGTTAAGTTACAGAAACAACTGAAATGTCCCTCAAGAGATGAACGGGTAAAGAAAATGTGGTATACATACAATGGAATATTATTAAGCTTTTAAAAAGAAGGGAACTTTGCATTACATGACAACATGCATGAACTTTGAGGACATTAGGCTAAATAAAATGAGCCGGACACAGGGACAAATACTGCATGATTCCACTTATATGAGATATCTAAAATAACCAAACGCCTGGAATCAGAGTGAAATGGTGGTTTCCGGGGCTGGAGGTAGGGGGCAGTGAAGAGTTACTACTCAACTGGCATAAAGTTTCAGTTAATCAAGATGAATACTTTCTAGAGATCTATTGTACAACATTGTACCTATAGTCAACAATACTGTACTGCACCCTTAAAATTTTAAGAGGGTACATCTCTAGTTATTAACAGAATAAAAAAAAGATTAAGTTTTTATTTTTGACTCTGTTTAAATCTTCACCTGCTACACTTCGGTACTGAAATGATTTTTTAACTGTCCTGCTTAGACTACACCATCATAAAATCACTCTATAGTGTTGGCCTGCAAATGGGCTGGTCACTGCTACTGAGAGCTTCAAGCCACAGCCAGCCATATGGCTGCCTTCAAGACAGATCATGAGATTTGGACTAAATGCAAGATCAGATGAGAAGAGAACACAACTTAAGGCATTTCCAAACAAAATATTGTACCCACCGCAACCGGACGGAAACAGTAGTACTGATTTATTCCATCATCTTGAGAAACGGAGTTAGTTCTCTATTTTTCTAATACTATGTTAGTTTCCTATGACCAAGGGAGAGGTATGGAACATACCCATGTTTGCCTTGAACTACTTCTAAAACTTCACTTCCAGGGGTAGTAGTCTAGCATGGATCATAGAATACTGGAGTGGTATACATTTGGACATACCTCCCTTTGCATATTTCTGCCCTGTGCAGCTCTCGCCACAATTTCTTATTCCTGGGTCGTTGGGCCTATTACTTTAAGTGTACATGAAAAACAGTTGACTTGCTATCTCTCTCTTCTTAAAGGCACTTCAAAGTCATTACTTTATGAAAGTTACCATATAAATCTACTCTCCTGTTATTCTTCTGAATATCTTCTTTAACTTTCTGTGTGTCCTTCCCTAATCTTCTGGGCTATGTTGAAAACTATCTCCTACTGATAATGTGCTATTGATGGATCTGCACTAGTCTATTCTCAGCCCCTTATAAATCTTATTTGGAGCAATAAAAGTATCCTAAGATCCTTCCATGAATATATTACATCTAATCTAAAATTTAACTCACTTCCCCATTTTCATCAGTCTTTTTCCTCAAATTTAAAAACATTTCAATTGAACTGCCTCTTCAAAATGGCAACAAGAACTATTTCATTATCCACAGATGTGATAAGTTTAAATTCAATATTTTTGATTTTTACAATAATAAGCACTTCAAAGTTATTTTAAAGCTAAATAAAATTTATTCTAAACTCCTATTATTTTGGAACTCAAAATGTCTATTATATGTCTTTATTTTTATTGTGCTTTAATGCTGTGCTTATTATTCATTTTTCTCACAGCAGTATGTTAATATATATTCTTAATTTTATTTTTTTCTCATTTAAAGCACCAATAGCATTATTTTTGTGTTAGTTCAGTAGCAACGATACAGTTTTCCTGTTAGCTTTGTTCTCCTTTTACAATTAGCTTGAACTTATAATTCTATATTAATAAATTAACCAAAAATATTTAAATCACAATGGCATAAAAGATACTCAGAAGTATTCCCTTTTAAAATGGGTAATAGCATGTAAGAAATTTCAAGTTCTTTAAGAGAAGAACTAAGGTAATCAACTACATTCCATTACATACTATATTATTTCCTTCAACTTCTTAAGCAAATCCACTGATAATGATACAGCTTTTTAAAAGGCTTATTTTGGAAATTTTCATTTTCAGAAGAATAAAACCCTTATTTTGTCATTTACCATGCATTAACTGTTGCCCAGAATCATGCAAGGTGGAAGAACATGAACTTTGAATCTAGATGTGCTTGAACCCAAGTGCCAGCTCTCTCTCTTACCAGCTGTGAAACTAGAAGAATAAATTAATTTCCCTAAACTTCAGTTTCTTATTTATGAAATGGATGATGGCAATATTGACTTTATAGGGTTCCTGAAAGGATTAAATAAAATAATTTATGTAATAAAATTTTACATACACTAAGTAATAAATATTAATTTAAAGGTTTATATTCCTAAATGAATTTTAAAGCTTGCCTTCCAAAATACTCTTAAATCCATATTGAAAATGAGTAATGGAGGGCTATGTTAAGGAGGATGATATTATTAGCAACATTAGAGTTTATCTCTTTAAAATGCTATCTCCCACAGCATTAGTGAGACACCTGAGTGGCTCAGTTGGTTAAGCATCTGACTCTTTTTTTTAATTTTTTAAATGTTTATTCATTTTTGAAAGACAGAGAGACAGAGCACAAGCAGGGGTGGGGCAGAGAGAGAGGGGGACACAGAATCTGAAGCAGGCTCCAGGCTCTGAGCTATGAGCACAGAGCCTGACATGGGGCTCAGGCTCACAAACCGCGAGATCATGACCTGAGCTGAAGTCGGACCCTCAACCAACTGAGCCATCCAGGCGCCCCAAGCATCTGACTCTTGATTTTGGCTCAGGTCAGGATTTCACTGTCACTGAGACTGAGCTACGCATCATAGGGCTCAGCATGGAGCTTGCTTGGGATTTTCTCTTTCTCCTTCTCTGTCTGCTCCTCCCCTGCTCATGCTCACTCGCTCCTCTCTGTCTCATTCTCTCTCTCTCTCTCTCTCTCTCTCTCCCCCTCTCTCTCTCTCTCTCAAAATCAATAAACTTAAAAAAACGTCCACAGCATTAAGCATAGTGTGACTTTCACTGAAGTATTTTGTTGCATTTCCCTAGTTCTAATGTCAAAAATGCCATTCAGTTTTATGTTTTCCAGAAAGTTTTATTGTAAATCACTGTAGCCAGAAATATACAATGAAACTGTCACTCTTACCAGTCACATATTTAGTGGTTCAGCATCAATTAGACATAGGTCAAACAAAATTTCAGTTGAATTACTCTGACTTTTTTTTTAGAATCTAAAGTTAAACCCAGGGTGAATCACATTATAATTTCCAGTACATATTATTCCATATTTTCAAACTTCAGTGCTATATAATTAAGGTCATTTTAATGATTAATGCTGTTAAACAGGTTTTTAAAACTAGTTTACTATCAAAGTTTTCCCTCAATGCTATCACTGAGATATGAATGATGGTTTAGAGCCATCCATCCTTTCAATTTTAGATTTTCAAAATGTTAATACATAGCTCTGTATGAAGCTGATAATATTTATATGACTATAATATAAAGCCTCTTCTCCATTAATGAGTACAATCTTCAGAGTATCCTTTTGTTCCACATATTAATGATTTGATCTTGCTCCATGACTTACTTTGAATTGTTACCACCTGACTATATAATCTACCTGATGTATGAATTGATGCTTTATCACCATAAAAGTTCAGAATTAAAGTACCACAAATATAGGAATTTGGCTTTAGTTCACTGCTATATCTCTAACTTCTAGAACGATGCTTAATATACACTAGACAGTAAATGTGAACTAATGTGAATCAAAAAAAAAATGTAAACATCTAGTGTATATGAGTTCAAATACCATATGCTCCTCCAAGTAGAATTTCATCACTTCTGATCTTTAGAAATACGTTTAGTGTATTCGGTGCCTAAGGCTCAGGACATCATTGTGATTTTGCTACTTAATAGACAGGAAATACAATTATTTCATTTGTTTGGCTACCAAAAAAGTAATATTTTATAGAGTTATCTTAGAAACTCACTATATATCTAGCAGAATTAAAAGAGTATGGGTTCAGGGGTGTCTGTGTGGTTCAGTAGGTTGTGTCCGACTTCAGCTCAGGTCATGATCTCACAGTTCACGAGTTCAAACCTTGAGTCGCGTTCTGTGCTCACAGCTTAGTGCCTGGAACCTGCTTTGGATTCTGTGTCTCCCTTTCACTCTGCCCCTCCCCTGCTCACACTATGTTTATCTCTCTCTCTCAAAAGTAAATAAACATAAAAAAAACCAAGAGTGTGGGTCCATTGAAAATGATAAAGTTTGTGTTACACTTAAGAAATCCTAAATAAAGAGATATAGCATGCTGAACTATTAGAAGACTCAATACTGTAAAATTAGAAGACTCAATAAAAACTCTCAACAAAGTGGGTACGGAGAGAATATGCCTCAACATAACAAAGACTGTATATGACAAACCCACAGCTAACATTGTGCTCAAGTTTTCTCTAAATTAATTTATAGGTTTAATGCAATCTCTCCACCTCCCTGCAGACAATTTTGAAAGAAATTTGTAAGCTGATACTAATATCTCTATGGAAATGCAAAAAAATATGGAATAGCTAAAATAATTATTAAAAAGGTAAACACAATTGGGAGATGTCTGCTACTCAATTTTAAGACATACATACTATAAAGCTATAGTAATCTAAATAGTGTGGTATTAACACAGGATATACAAAGAGAGCAGTGAAATTGAATAGAGTTCATAAATAGACTCATATGTACACAGTAATTGTTTTTAACAAACATACAATATTACTTAGTGACTAAAGGTCAGTATTTTCGATATTTGGTAATGGAACAATTGTGTAACTATTTTGAAAAAAAATTAACCTTGATCAGCACACCATGCACAGAAATTAGGTCAATGTTCATCATTGTCCTAAGGCTATAGGCTAAAACTATAAAAGAGCTACAAGAAAATGGAGAAAATCTTTATGACACTGATTGGTGAAAAGATTTCCTAAGTAGATTTCCCATCCCGGAAAGGACAGATGATAAAATTAAAAGGAAAAAAAAAAGGTAAATTAGACTTCATCCAAAAAAATGAAAAGATACTCATTAAGAAAATGAAAACCTATAGAATACAAAGGAAACAATCACATTACGTATATATGACATACACTTATACCCAGACTACATAAAGAGCTCTCAAAAATTAACAAAAATGCAACTAACCCCATAAAAATAGGCAATATTTGAATAAATGTTTATCAAAAAAAGATACACAAAAAGATGCCCAACATCACCAGTCATCAGGTAAATTCAAGTTAAAACCACAATGAGTTATTTCTATACTACCATTAGAATGACTAAAATTAAACTATCTGACAATACCAAGGATCAATCAGGATATAGAGAAGACGGAGTTCTCATATGTTGCTGGTGGGAATGTGAAATGGCACAATACTTTGAAAGACAGTTTGGAAGCCTCTTACATAATTAAATACATGTTTACCATATAATAATTAGCAATCTCTTTCCTAAGCATTTACCAAAAAGAAAAAGGAAAAGGAAAAAAAAAGAAACTTATGTTCAAACAAAGACTTGTACTTAAATTTTCATGGCAGCTTTATTTGTAATGGCCCAAACTAGAAACATCATAAATGTCCATCAATAGTTAAATGGACATACTGTTTTATGTCCATAGGATAGAACACTGATCAGAAACTTAAAAGAAGCAACTATTAAAACAAAACAAACAAGAAAAACAAAGAGCACAAATAAACATAAAATATTATGTTAAGTGAAACAAGCCAAAGACTACACATGATGATCCCATTTGGATAAATCTCTAGAAAAAGCAAATATGACCAAAAGAAATAGGGTACCTATCCTTCTAAAATTATTCCCCCAAATTAAAGTGGAAACAATGCTTCCAAACTCATTTTATGAAGTCAACATTACCCTGATACCAAAATCAGACGAAGACATTCCCCCCACCACGGAAAGAGAAAGTTAAAGACCAATATCCCTGATGAAGTTAGACGCAAACATTCTCAACAAAATGTTAGCAAACCGAGTTCAGCAATACATTAAAGAGTCATACATCACGATCAAGTGGGATTTATTCCACAGATTGAAGGATAAGTATCCACAAAACAATGTGATATACCACATCAATGAAACAAAGGATTAAAATCATATGATCTTCTCAACAGATGCATAGAAGGTATTTGACAAAATTCAACAGTTAGTTATAATAAAAACTCTCAACAAAGTGGGTACAGAAAGACTATGCCTCAACATAACAAAGGCTGCATATGACAAACCCACAGCTAACATTGTGTTCAAGAGTGAAAAACTCAAAGCTTTTCTCTAAGATAAAAGAATAGAATGCACACTCTCACCACTTTTATTCAACATAATTATGAAAGTCCTAGCCACAGCAATTAGGCATTCATTACTTACTGGTATTCTGTAAGTCCCTTAGGCTTTCTTCACTCTTTTCCACTTTTTTTCTCTATTTTGCTCTTAGTACTGGATAATTTCAAATAAACTATCTTCAAGTTTGTAGATTCCTTCCTCTGCTTGATAAAGCCAATTGTTGTGTATTTAACTCTGGTGATATTTTCAGTTCAATTACTATACTCTTCAGCTACAAATTTCTCTTTGGTTCTTTTTTATAATAATATCTCTTTGTTTATATTCTCATTTTTTTTCATGTATCATTTTCCTAATTGCATTGTTACCTATGTTCTCTTGTAATTCACTGAGCTTCTTTAACTTGATTATTTTGAATTCTTTGTCAAATAAATAGATCTCCATTTATTTAGGTTGATTACTGGAGATTTATTTGTATTCTTTGATTGGCTCATATTTCTATGATTCTCTTTGTTCCTTGTAGCTTTGTGTTGATATCTACATGTCTACATACATTTCTCCCAGTCTTTACAAAACAGCTTCAACTGAGAAATATACTCACCCCTCATCTCAGCTAGACATTCTGGGAGCCTCTCAAACAATTTCTATGCATGTATCTTCTCTGGGCTTTTGTGTATAAATTCCTACTTATAGGGATTTATTAGTTTCACCTTTTTTTTCAGGAGCCCATAATCTCTTGTTCCCTTAGGTGTCTCTGTTATATTACAACCCAGGATGTTGGAGGCATACTCTACTTCTCTTCCTCCTGTTTTGGAAAGAAGCCTCAAGTTCTGTACCTTATCTCAATCTTGCAGAACAATTCAGGGTATAACAAGCTTTCTGCCCATTTCCTTTGTTTTTAACTGTCTCTAGGCACCCAAACTATGCTCATCCCATCATCCCTCTATGCGAGGCAAGACAGAAACCACCGGTCCTTTGGAAATACACCCAAAAACCAGGATGTTGGAGGGATGGTCCACGCCTCTCTCTCAGATGTTGTGCCTTAAATTTCTGCACATTCTCCCAACCTTGCACAGCTGTACCACCAGCAGCAAGCCACCACATCTTCCCTTGTTCATGGCTGCCAAAAACTATGCCAGTTCTGTTACTGCCCCTGCAAGGTGAGACAGAAACTAGGCTTTGAGGCAGTGCACTCAGAGTCCAGGGTCATTGGATGCACACTCCATGTTCTCTTTCTCCTTGAGAGAGAAGTCATAGACCAAGTCACTGAGCTGTGCTGGCTTGGAGAAGGGGCTGATATGGGTACAGAGAGATTGCTATTTTATCCATTTCAATGTAGATTTTTTGGGGGGAGGGGTTGTGCTTGTCTCAAATACTGCAACTTGTTAACTGGATTCAGAACTTCTCAGAAAAGTATTTTGGTCCGTATATTGTTAAATTGCTGTTTCTATGGGAGATAAGAGCTGAGACTTCCTATTCTTATTTCTTACTGACATTACTCCTGAATAGACATTCTAAATTGATTGAATTACAAGGAAAAGTAAGATGTCTATCCTAAAAATACTCAGGAAAATCAGAGTGCTTCATTCTAATTACTCTAACAAGTTATAATTCTGTGCATTTTTATGTGGAAATTTTCTCATGGGATGTCTTCAGAGTGGCTTATTTAACATGTACTTATAACACCCTTTGTTATTGCACATTTTTCAAAATTAGGAGTGTTTCCTGACTGCTATTTTGTCCAATTAATATTTATAACCTAGGTTGTCCATTTCTTTCAGACCCAGAGCCCAGCATCTGCTTAATGAGCTGATTCATGTCTTTGCTCATTTAGCACTAAAAGGTTTGCTGGGCTATACATGAGAATGGAACAGTGTCATCAGAGTCCTGCAGTTTTAAAAAAATGAAAATACAAGGTAATGCAGATAGAAACAGAACAAAGAGGGGGAAACCAGGCCATTTGCCAGGATGCTATGAATACCTCCTCAGATTTAATCCACTATAACTTTAATTCCTGAAGTTACTGCACATCAATTCACTGACTCCAGACAAAGGCATTAGTCAGTGTCAGTAAATATTTATTGGATAGCAGTTGTGTACAAAGTGCTGGAGATTATTTGTTTTAAACTATTTTGTCCCTGCCTGTATTAATTGAGGTTCTCCAGAGATCATAAACCCAGTAAAATATCTATCATCTATCTATCTATGTGTATCTTCTATCTACTATATATTATATATAATGTACATATAGGTAATACATATATATATATTTTTTTACATGTATAATATATATGTGTTTATTATATTGACGCTGTCGTAAGGAACCGGCTCAAACAATTATGGCAGCTAAAAAGTCACACAATCTGCCATTTGCAAGCTGGAGACCAGGAAAGTCAGTGGCATAATCAGTTCAAGTCCAAAGGCCTGACAACCAGAGGAAACAATGATGTGAATTCCAGTGTGATGGCGAGAGAAAATAAGGTGAGATTCCTCAGATCCATCAGTGAGGTAAGAATAAAGGATGAATGTCTCCTTCTTCATGTTTCTTGTGCTGTTCAGGCTCTCGACAAACTGGATCATGCCCACCCACATTGAGGATGGCAATATGCTTTACTGAGTCCACAGATTAAAATACTCTTTATGTTCGGAAACACCATTAGAAACACACCCAGAAATAATATTTAATCTAGATACTACAGGGCCAATCAACTTGACAAATAAAATCCATGAATCTACAGTCCTTATAATATTTTCAACTTACAAACAATGCAGGTGGCTACAGACAATTATATATTATTTGGAAAGGAAAGCATTAGGGTACTCCTTTTCTAGTACAGATTTATTTGGGGTTTTGATTCTAAACTTTCATCTCTTAATGAGCATCTTTCTTTTGAAAATGTATTGTACAACATGAATTCCTTTTAATATGTATTCCTATTCCATATATCCAGCCAGCTATGCTATTTTATCACTATTCATTGCATCCAAACTGACTGGGGAATCTTCCTGAGGCCTCTTTGCCAAAACAAAGCCAAGGGCCATCACCAGGGAACCCCTTTGCTAACTAATGCTGATCAATTGAAAATAGAGAGAGCTACTAGCACTGCAGCTAAAAGAAAATATTTTCAGCTTATTTTTTTCCTCTTACATGTTGCTAGGAAAAAAATGTCAATATGTTTACTAATATATTGTAAAGAATATAAATGATACTTAACCAAGAATAGACAGTTTCTAATAACATCAAGCAACTATAAACACAATAAAGAAGATCTTCATTTCCTTTCTATTTTTATCCTTGTGAAACAGCTGCATCAAAACTACATTTCAAGAAAATGGACTTGTATCAGCTTCCTCTCTGAGCAAGAAACTACAATATCAAATTAATTAAAAAAAAAAAAAGACCAAAGAACCTTGTAAAAGAAAAAAATACTAGAAAACAGAGACAATACAGAGGATTATTGTGATCTCAGTAAATATGTCCTAATTTGGTTAAACATGACTTTATGGAAATATAGACTAAGATATTGTGACACAAAGAAAAAACTATGCATTTTCAAAACCATAATCCTTATAGTTCTAGCAGGGAGACATGGAAAAAGATAACTAACTTCTCTGACTTCATGTTTTCATCTATAAAATAGAGATAATGCCCACCACAGCAGTTGTTTTGACGATCCATTAATCTAAGTGAAAATATCTATCAGTGTCAGTGTATGTACATTGTCTAATGTATGTACAAATAATATTAATAGTATAACATATATACAAATATTATACTACAATTGTATAATAATAATATAATAGTATAATCATATGCTTAATAATAATAGGATTATAGTATAATAGTATAATCATCTGTATGGTATGAGCTCAATCAATGTTAGTTTCCTTGATAGTATCTAGAATGTGAAGATAAAATATTTTAAATTATGACAAGTTTAAAACCTTTTAATTATGGCCATTTCTCTATTCCTTGTAACACTGGAAAAACTGGGATAAAATTAAAGAGTCTCTAACATATGTTTCTTTAAAAAAATAAATTTGTTCATTATCTAGAATTTGGACATGTACATTTTGAAAGGAAATTTACTAGGATGAATTCCAATAATTGAAAGAAATAACTACTATAATATTTGTCACAAACTTCTGTATATGAAGATTAACCCCTAATAGAAATTATATTATTATAATTGGCAAAGTCAATGGTGATCTTGACAATACCATCTTGATTCTACTTCAGTGATGCACATATTACTTGAAAGCATCTAAAATTACAAATTGCCCTACACTATATTAAAGTTATAAGACACTTCTGTGACTTCCTCAATAAAACATTAAGGGATTTTTAAGATTTTAAATTTCTAACTTTTTATTTAAATAGTTTCACATTTGCAAGTAAGTTACAAAAAATAGTACCAAAAAATCCTAAATAAATAACTGAATAAATAAGCTAGAAGGGAGAAGGAATACTCTCCATTATACTAAAATTCCAATTATTAAATGTAGAATGATAGATGTAGAAAACTCACCATTTGGCAAACACCACAGTAATAATTATCGCAAGCTAAAATGAATAAGCAAATGTATGATCAGAAACAGAATATTTGCATGATCTCAGAATATTATTAGTTACAAAGTGAAAATATTAACTTTCTAGGGGCAAAACCTGGAATATGCTGCCTCTACTAAGTGATGAGAGTAAGTAACTAACAACCAACAACTAAGTAACCAACAATGAGACATGTGGATGTCAGGTGATTCTTGACATTGAGAAGGACACAACATCATTTTGTGGCATTCTTGCCAAGAAGATATTTAAATAGAAAAAAAAAAGTATTATCCCAACACTAAGGGAAGGAAAGCTAGTTTCACAAGAGTTTCACAATTTCTTTGTGACAATTTCTAAATGGATGAGATGCAAGGGTCTGAGATTATATAAAGAAAAGATAACTTGGGATCAATTAGAATGCATCAATTAGGGTCCTTGCTTAGCTGGTTGCTTCTGACTCAGGTCATTCATGAGGCTGTGATCTGGAGGCTTGACTAGGGAAGGATTCAGTCCCAAGTTCTTGGGAGACCTCAGTTCTTCACTGGCTATTAGCTGGAGACCTCAGTTCTTTGCCGTATGGACGTCTGCATAGGCTACTGAGTTTCCTCACAGTGAGTGATCTGAGAGATACCAATCAGAACAACCTTGACAGTATCTACAGAGGCTTTTTATTACCCAGTGTCTCTAAATTTGCATACTATTATTTCCTGCATATTCTGTTAGAAGTGAATAACTTCTAATGAGGCCACACAACATGCAAAGGTAGGAGAATTAGGCTCTATGAATTACTGAATTCTACTCCTGTAACCACTACTGTACTACATGTTAACTAACTAGGATTTAAATAGAAATTTGAAAACAAAAGAGGGAGAGAATTAGGTTCTACCTCCTGGATGAAGAATATCAGGGAATTTGTGGACAAATGTTAAAACCACAAAAATGGCATTATGTTTACCCGAGGGTTATGCTCTGTATGGAAGTTGAGAATCCTTTGGCTGGCATTTTTCTCTGAGGCAGCTATCTTTCCAAGCTACTCAGAAAGCCTCTACCTCATATGCTTCATTGTTCCTCCTAATGGCCAGCACAAGAATCCTTCTCATTCTTATTTTTCCTCCAAAACAAATACTGGTTACATTTTCTTATTTCCAAATTTCCATTTTCTACCCTCTGGGTAATGCGTGCTGATAAACTGGTCTTGTTACTGATGACTAGAAGGAATTTATGAATGGTTTATTAGTTTATTTCAGTTCAACACATTTCTCCTTATTTTGTTTTCTTTATTTTGCAAAAATAAAATTTCTAACACTACCCCAGAGTTGGCTCAATTGTCACAGAAATAAAATTGATACAGTCAGAAGCACACAGGTCCCTAGATGGTTACTATACTTAGCTTATAAAATAACAATTTAAAGTGAATGTTTGTGCTAACAGCCATCACTTCCACAGCCTGAAATGTCATAGGCTAATTTTTTTCTAAATCATACAAAAAATATAAGTCTTGATTTATTGATTCCTAAAGTGTTCAAGCTTTAATAGTTCATATTCTGTAAACCAGTATTTTTTTCAAACTTGGGATGTCATTTAAAAAGTTGCCTATCTTATTAATTAGCATGATACATACATGTTTATTTTGATGGAATGATACACAGGAAAATTTCATCTTGAAGTACAAAAATATGTACATCTTTATAAACCTGAATACTGATGATTAAATTATTCCTAAGTTTTCTAAAAACATTTTCACATCTTAAAATAAAACATCTAGTCCACATTGGTGGATTATATGTTATATACAAATTCATATGTGTTTCTTAACATAGTGTTGCTACAATGATTATGATGGAGTCAATCACTAAATATATTGAAAATCTACCAGAAATTTAAAATGAACATTCAACACCATAGAAACAATCCTTCCCTCAAAATCAAGAGCCTTCTTACTACATCCTTGGTAGGTGAACAGGGAAGGGTTTCTCAGTTTCTTGCTCATAAAAAATTCATGATGTGCTGGCTTACATATATGTGTGTGTTGTGTGTGTGTGTGTGTGTGTGTGTGTCTGTTTCCTTTTTGCTGACCTGTTGCATCAGAATTCTAGAAGAGAGTAAAGAAATCTGTATTTTTATCAGGGAGCCTAGTTTATTCTTTGCATGGAACAGGTTTGAGAGATACTGATTTAATCTTTACTGAAGCATTTCTGGTGGAAGGTACTTATCACTCTACCTAAAAAGCCTTTTAAAAGAGCTCTAACTGTTTAGAATGATGCTTTGGAATTGAATGAAAATTTTTCTCTCTGGAACCTCAACCACAGGCCCTTGTTCAGTGTCCTAGGGCTACTCTAGCTACACCTAAACCCTTTGCTGTAAAGAAGGGCTTCAAATGTTTGAAGAGAACTTCCTGTTCTTTCCTCCCCCTGCTCCTTCAATTTGTCCTGTTCCTAGATTGACAATTTCCACTTTATTCAAATGTTCTACACACAATATGATTCCCTTCACCATTCCATTGTTCTGCTCCTCTTCCTCTAGCCATCTCACTTTTTTAACATTGTCCTTGTATATATCCTCACCCAGATCTGGATTAGCCCCCATGTGGACTCTAATCAAACAGAGGACACCATCATCAAGGTAGCAGTCTAAAATCCCATTTACTTTTTATCAGACTTGTCACACTTTTGGGTACACATTGAACTTATACTCAATTTAAAGATCTCTACCTTCTAGGATTGAACTTCTCATAACACACTATCAATTTCTTGGCCCTGCTATACGTGCCTGATAAGTTTCTTGGAACAAAAGACTTTACATTGAATTCTATGAAATTTCATCTTGCTAATATTCATTTGTCCCAGTAATGCAGAGTGCTAGGGCCTGTTGGAAGGACAAATGAGGTAGATACCAAAGGGACTGGTGAGGATCTGTAGCTCAACCTCACTTTCTAGGTCTATCTCCAATTTTCAGAAAGGAAATGTATATCCAGGAAGATAAAATGAATGAGTTAAAGACCACAACTAGAATCAAGACATTTCCAAGACTTGATCCCAGTGACTTTCCTACTGCTAAAAACTTTATCATGTCCAAAATAAAATAAAGTTACAATCTATGAGAGTAAATAATAATAGTGATGATAACAATAACAATGACAGTAGCTATCATCTATTGATTACATGACAGAAAATGTGTTAAACATATATTATATAGACTGTTTCATTTAATCCCCAAATGGTGCTATGAGATGAAACAACCACCATTTACCTTTTCAAATGAAGGAATATGAAGTTTTAAAATGGTAAGAAATGCACCCAAGCCAGTGGTAAAACAGGTTTTAGACAGGAAAACACCTGACTGCAGAAGCTATACTTTTAACCACTAGGCTATATATCATTCTTACAACAGTGTATGGAAAATAGAATTTACTTAAATGATGAATTTTATGAATACCACGACACTAAAGCTTAGAAACATAGCCTTCTTTCACCCTTTCATCAATATCCAACTCTGACTTAATGTTAGCTTTCTCATGTTTTAGTCAAATATGAGATGGAGGTTAAATGTTCCTCAGTATCCCCAGAGCCAAGGATGTGTATGTCTCTACCATAGTAGTTAACCTAGTTTATTATAATTGCCTCTATTGATGATTTCTCCCATACACTGAGTTTCTTGAAATTTGATTCTCTTTCATCTTTCTATCCATAGCCCACAGCTTATCAAAGGGCACAAAGAAGACATTCAAGAAATGTTGTTTAGTGAATAAATGTATGACTTATTTAGTTTTATAGATGTATATATAAACCAAAATAAAATCTTGATTTTAAAAAGTATTTATATATGCTAGAAAAAAATTTATCATAGAAATTCCACTAAACAGATCAGGTAAGATTCCAAATCACCTATTTAAACTTTCATATATTGCATGTTTTGAAAGTTTGTAGATGTTCAAAGACTGAATAAATATCAACAGGAAGGAAATTTCCTTTAACTTTCAGAATCTGATAAGTTTCAATCCAATAAGTTTCAAGTCCCCAGGAATCACTCTTATTTTTCAGTCAGTAAGAAATAAAAACACCCTGACAAAGTGTCACATCATAAGAGAAATAGATGTAGGAAAAGCTTTCCTTTGGGAGATATTGTGTTTTAGAGTAAATGTTTGCTTATACACTTTCTCCTTTACATTATACCTTGTCTTATAAAGATAGCAAATTTCCATAGCTCCAGCACTTAGAAGCATGGATTTTGACAATATTCAATGATCCAATTTTTTTCTTTGTAAAAACAATGTTGTAAAAACCACTTGTTTTTCTTTTACACAAAAGTAACAGAAAGCTAAATTTTGGTCATCTTCTACTTAGAAACCTCTTACGTTGTGTGTGTGTGTGTGTGAGAGAGAGAGAGAGAGGGAGAGAGAGAGAGAGAGAGAGAGATTATGCAATGTATGTCAAACAATAAGTGGGAAAATTCAATTGGTTTAAAGAATTCAGAACCAAAACATGGACCAGAGACCTTGATAAAAATGGTTATTCCTTTGCTGACTGGTTAATATACTTCAAAAGAATTAGACATTTTTTTCTGCTTGAAAGACAAGGCCATTGAACCAACTGGGAACTTTTCATTCACCTTCACAGTCTTATAACAAAGAACATGAGCTTTGAATTCAGAATGAGTGGTTTTAAGTCCCTGACTACCTACCTACTAGCTAAGAAAGTTTGGGAAAATTACTTAAACCCTCTGACCTTGAGATTCTTTATATATAACATGAGCATAACCAGTCGCCTGGGTGACTCAGTCGATTTGAGTATCTGACTCTTGATTTCAGTTCAGGTCATGATCCCACAGTTGTGGGATCAAGCCCTGCACTGGGCTCTGTGCTGAGCATGGAGCCTGCTTAAGATTCTCCCTCCCTCCCTCCCTCCTTCCCTCTCTCTCTTTCTCTCTCTCTCTGTCTCTCTCTCTCCCCCTCTCCTCTGCTCATGTTCTCTCTCTCTCTCTAAAAAAATAATAAATAAAATGAGGATAACAATATCTATTCATTACTATAAATATTTAAAAGTATTTAAAGCAAAATACTTCACATAGGAATGTTAGATATTGATTATAACGATAATGATACTGATGATGATCATGAGGCCATCAGGCCGAACCCAAGCACCTCACAGAATTATTCACCAGGGGTAATACATGAATACCAGTCATGTTATAGTGCTTTACATACAACCTACATGTGTCATGTTGTTTATAACCCCCAGAAAATGTATGTAATGTGTATTATTATTATTTCATGTTTTACAGTTGAGGAAACCGAGGTTCAACTAGCTTGCTACCATTCTCAATTTTGAGTATTTATTGGGTGCCAAGAAATTATACTGTACATTTTACCTATGTTGCTTAATTTAATTCTTAGAACAACCCTATGTACTAGACATTAATATACCTGTTTATATCTGAGCAAAGAGAGATAAATTACATTTTACTCAACTACTACACAGTGGAACACCAAATACGAAGCTAGGTCATATATTTCTGAAGCTCATGTTCTTAACCACTCTAATGCTTAGGGGTTTTTAGTTATAAGCAAAACAATATTTTTAGGTGGGCAGTGGCTGATGAGAGCTGTCATAATCAATAGGAAGAATAGAGGAAATCACTTGGCAATAGCAGGACCCAGGAAACTCCAGAGAATAAGGATAAAATATTTATCAAGGATGGACTCTTAGCAGACACAGACTGGTCAGGGTACTTTGCTGAAATAAATTATAGCCATTTCCTCTATTCTTTTTTTTTTAATTTTTTTAAATGTTTATTATTTTTGAGAGAGAGAGAGAGACAGAGAGAAAGCAGGGAAGGGGCAGAGAGAGAGAGACACACACACAGAATTGGAAGCAGGCTCCAGGCTCTGAGCTGTCAGCACAGAGCCCGATGCAGGGCTCGAACTCATAGACCACGAGATCATGACCTGAGCTGTAGTCGGCCACCCAACTGACTGAGCCACCCAGGCGCCCGCATTTCCTCTATTCTTGTAACTCAGAATTCAGTACCTCACTATCCAATCTCAGAAGAGTTTGATTAGTAGAACAAACAAACACCATTTGCCCACACTAGGTAGTGAGAAAAGGAATCTGGCAGAGAAAGCCTTCAGGGATGACTTAGGTTTCTGCAGTAGGAATGTGGGGACATAAATATACAATTTGACCAAGAATAGGGGAGAGATAATCTGCCCACAAAAGAGAGGGGAATCAGTAACTTTCAGGATACAAAATTAATATACAAAATTCACTGCATTTCTATACACTAATAATGAATTATCAGAAAGAGAAATAGGGGTGCCTGGGTGACTCAGTCAGTTAAATGTCTGACTTTGGCTCAGGTCATGATCTCATGGCTTGTGAGTTCGAGCCCTGAATCGTGTTCTGTGCTGACAGCTCAGAGCCTGGAGCCTGCTTCTGATTCTGTGTCTCCCTCTCACTCTGCCCTTCCCCTGCTTGCGCTCTGTCTCTTTCAAAAAAATAAATAAAGATTAAACATTTTTTAAAAAGATAAGGAAGAAAGAAAGAAAACAATCCTACTTACAACTGCATCAAAAGAGAATAAAATACCTAGGAATAAATTTAACCTGTGAAAGACCTGTACACTGAGAAAATATAAGACACTGATGAAAGAAATTGAAGAAGACACAAACAGAAACATGTAGCATGTTCATGAATTGGAAAAATTAATACTCTTAAAATGTTCATACTATCCAAAGGAATCTATAGATTCAATGCAATCCCTATCCCTGTCAAAATTTCAATGCAATTTTTCACAAAACCAGAACAAATAACTCTGACATTTGTATGGAACCACAAAAGACCCAAAAGAGCCAAAGCAATCTTGAGAAAGAAGAAAGCCGGAAGTATGACATATCTTGATTTCAAACTATACTACAAAGCTATAGTAATCAAAACAATATGGTACTGGCATAAAAGGATACACATTGATAAATGGAACAGAAAAGAGAGCCCCAAAATAAACCCATGCATATATGGTCAATTAGTTTATGACAGAAAAGGCAGTAATTTCCAATGGGGAAAGACAGTCTTTTCAATAAATGATGTTGGAAAAACTGGACAGCTATATTCAAGATAAAAATGGACCACTATCTTTCACTGTACACAAAAGTTAACTCAAGATGAATTGAAGACTTGAATGCAATATCTGAAACCATAAAATTTCTAGAAGAAAAGACAGGCAATAAGCTCCTTGACATCAGTCTTAGCAATGTTTTTGGATCTGACTCCGAAGGGAAGGGCCACAAAAACTAATAAATAAATAAATAAATAAATAAATAAATAAACAAACCATACAGGACTACATTAAAGTAAAAACCTTCATCACAACAAAAGAAACCATAAGCAAAATGAAAATGCAACCTGCTAAATGAAAAGATACTTGTAAATCATACAGTTGATAACGGTCAATATCCAAGATATATAAAGAACTCATACAACTCAATAGCATTTTTTTATTAAAAAAATAGGGTCTAGACAGACATTTTTCCAAAGAAGACATAGAGATTTCCAATAGAAACATGAAAGGATTCTCAACATCACTCATCATCAGGGAAATGCAAATTAAAACCACAGTGTGATATCACCTCATCTGAGTCTGATGGCTAGTATCAAATGACAAGAAATAACAAGTGTTGGCAAGAATGTGGAGAAAAAAGAAGCTTTCATACAGTGTTGGTGGGAATGTAAACTGAAGCAAACACTGTGGAAAACAGTATGGAGATTCCTCAAAAATTTTTAAAAAGAACTACCATATGATTCAGCATTTTGTCTTTTGGGTATCTACCAAGGAAAATGAAAATACTAATTTGAAAAGATGTATGCATCCTCATGTTTGTTGCAACATTGTTTATAATAGCCAAAATATGGAAGCAACCTAAGTGTCCACTGATAGATGAATGGATAAAGAAGATGTGGTATATATACAATAGAATACTACTCAACCATAATGGAGAATGAATTCTTGACGTATGACAACGTGGATGAATCTGGAGGGTATTAAGCCAAGTGAACTAAGTTAGACAGAGAAAGACAAATACCACATTGTTTTACTTGGAACTGAAATCTAAAAAGCAAAACAAACAAAACCAAATAAAACCCAGAGTCATAGATACAGAGACAGAGTGGGTTGCCAGAGAGGGTGACTGAGGAAGCATGAAATATATGAAGGGAATCTAGAGGTACAAACTCCCAGTTATAAAATAAATAAGTCATGGGGATGCAATGAACACCACCAGGGAATACAATCAACAATATTGTATTAACTTTGTGTGGTGACAGATGAGAACTAGACCTGTTGTTATAATCAGTTTGCAACATATGCAAATGTCTAATCGCACTTTTGTACATATGAAACCAAAAGAATATTATATGTTAATTGTATTTCAATTTTAAAAAAAGCATTGAGATTCCAAATGGTCAGTTATATATGCTCTTAGGTTGATTGGATATATAATTCAGCAAATACTGTGATTTTTTTCCATGTAAATTTGCTCTATCCAATATTACTACTAAATATTGCATTCAGCCTGTTACGTGCAAGATACTGTGGTAATTTCTAAGGGCTCACCAATAAATAAAGCACAGCCTTGCCTTTAGGAAATGTATAGTCTATTGGAAGTATCAACAAGACTGCAGAACCTCACAAAATCAGCATGGTAAGTGCCATCATGAGGTTCAGTACAGAAGGTCATGGGAACCTAAATAAAGGAAGCCCCATTGCTGCCCCTTACTCAACTCCTCCCTCCTCCATCCCCCCACCAGGATAGGTGAGTGTGATCTCAACATATAAGGATCCAACTGCTACTAACTGATGTTAATAAGCCTTTTGGTGCTCAAAAAGTCATAACTCAAAATAGGCACATTTCTTCTGAGTGAAAAGGCCAATTCAAATGTAGTTTGTCTGACCTTTCTTAACTTACCCAATTTTAATACATTTTTCAGACTCTAATTAGTATGTTCATTCTACCACCGCTTCTGGAGAAGAGATTGACAGAATGCTTTGGTAAATATCTCTTCTTTAAAAAAGATGATTTTTGTTTGTGTTGTTTTCTTCTAAGCTAGTGCTTATCAAGCTTTAAGGTAACCAACATCACTGGATTGTGTTAAATTATAGATTCTCTTTCGTACAGTGGGGTGGGCTTGATGTTCTGCTCTGATATTCTGTTACTGCTGCTGCTCCTGGTTCACTTCGTGTTGCAAGCATATTCATACTTATTATTCATACATCACATTTCAATATGCCTTATCTTTTTCAGTGTATTTTTCAGTAGCCCTACAACAAAATCTATGAATTTGGTAAAACACACACACACACACACACACACACACACACACCCCTATCATTGTCAGAATTTTATTGATAGGAAAATTGATTATTAAACAAGCTAATAGTTTTGCAGAACATTGTGCATGTAGCCTGGTGACGGTGGAGGCAGCAATATACGAAGCCTTGTGTTCTCTCCCCCACAATGCATAGCTCTCTCCATTCTGAATAGCAGCCTATTCAATTTTAATTCATACTAATTATACTAAGTCATTGCTTTTGTTTTGAATTGATATTGTTCATATTTGTCACTTCTTATCAATTCACATTATGAAAACAAGTATAATTAATACTTAAAATCTCAACTAGACTGTCTTTTGGACATTTCATGATCACATCATTAGAATTTGTTACAATATTGATTGAAGAGAAGTTATATTTACTTGTAAGAAAGTGAGTTAAATTAATTTTTCTTCTGTTATGAATATTATGCTGTTGAAAAAGAGAAAATAAATGCCCTGGGGAATCTCTTTTCATAAATATGAGTTTGGGCAAAGTTTGCAAGTATACATATGTTAGAAGTATAAATGTGTACATTTCTAGAACAGAATTTGGAAATTTGTATTGCCATTATATGCCTCATATATGAATATTCTTTGACATAGTTATCCCATTTATAATAATTATGTCCAAGTAAAATAATTATTTATATATATTAAAATTTAACTATAAGATGTAACAATATAGCTTATAATGTAAATTTAGAAATAACCAGGGAATTGGTAAATCAACCTTAATAAGAGTCATGCATTGGAATACAGCTATTATGTTATAGGAAAATATTTTTTAAAGATGCCTATATTTTAAACAAACAAAAAAGTTTACAAAACAATAATTTGGCAAATCAAATTTTAAAAAGTGTATACACACACACATATATATACACACATTTACGTATATTTATATAGCAAGTGGAAAGAGATGCATTAAAATATGAATAATCTTTACTTTCTTGAGTCATTTTTACTTTCTTATGTTATTTTTAAACATCCCCTGGTAATATTTCTCTTTATCTTGGGGAGGGAAATAAGAATGAAGTAAAGAAGGGAGAGAGGAGGGAAGGAAGGAAAGAAGGAAGGAAGGAAGGAAGGAAGGAAGGAAGGAAGGAAGGAAGATGAAAGGAAAAAAAGAAGAAGGAAGAAAATAAAGAGACTCTTAATTTAAGTATAACTCACTGTAATTTATAGCTGTTTATATAGAAGCTCCACACGGGTGAATGAGTGGAAGAGAAAGAAAACTGATAGCAATGAGATCTGAATTTACCCTGATGGGTATTGTTTTTTCTTTAAGAAAAGGTAAAACATAAAAGAAGAATGTACATGACTCCTTTCTGAACCAGATTAAGGGCAAGCCAGCTGGGCAGCTGCCAACTAACCCAACCTATAAAAAGTACTAAAATATAACTTCAGTAAATCTAAAATTTGTTGCCAGCTACTCAGATGTCTATGCATAAAGTTTTACATAAGTAATGAAATATAAAATGATCGATTCCCCTCCCTAGAATGGACAGTAACAAACAACAAGAAAACATGCTTTACTTGAGTTTCCTTTAACCCCATTAAATAAATGCTAAACCCATTCTCAAAGGAAACATTTTGAATAGAAACTAAATCATGAGCCTGCCTAGGGCCAAAGTATTTTGGTAGATTCTGCTTTAGTCTCATTTCAATAATCTTGTTTTTGAGTCTGGTAACTTGGCCTTGTTTATTAGAAGATGCTTAAGCACAATTATTTCAGCTAGTGTATTTGATTCTGACTTTGTAAGAAAAGTTTAGATAAATCTGAAAGCTTTCAAATAGGAATTACATACTAGCCACCATATAGTAAAATTAAATGGCCTGAAAATAAAGTGAAACAACAGACAGATTAAGGACCTCTCCAAATGATACATAATTGTCTTTAAATTTACACAAAAGAGTGGTTTTTTAGACCATCTTTGATTTTATCTGGCCTTCTTGTGAGACTGAGTTTATAAAAAAATAAAAAGCCACCTACATCTATCATTGTTTTAGGGCTTTGAGCTCCTTCAAAAGCACAAACCATGTATTTTTAATCTTTGTAATCACATAGCTTAACCTAGTACATTACACAAAATCAACACAGAATGCATACTAATCATTTGGATGAACAAGTGAATGAATAGATGGATGGAAAGAAGGATAGATATATGAGCCTATTTCTAAAGATTTTAGGACCTACCTACTCAGTCAGAAAATAACATGTTGTCATGGTACCTATTTCAAGCAAAGTAAGTAAAATTCTAAATGCTGTGACCAGTTTCTAAAGGACATGCCTTAATATAACCAGTGGGATGACAGACCATCTGTAATTCTGGTCTTGTTTCTTCCATCCTCCTAACACTTTACTCCACAAGCCTCCTAGAAAAGGTCTATAAATAAAATCCTCTCCTTCCCTCATTGTTTGCACATCAGGAATAACAACAACAACATGTCCTTTTATTTTGTACAACACTTTTGATTTATAAGTTACTTTCACACATCACTCATTTTGTTCTCATAATAACCATAGGAAATAAAAATAAGGAAACAAAGCTGAAAGATGAAGGGAGTGTCAGCCTTTCTTTATAAGTGTTAGAGCCTATCTTCAGACTCACATCTTCTGGATGCAAACCAGCGTTCCTCCACATACCACAGACACACCAGCTCATCACAACTCCATCCAGCATTGACAGAGTTAAAAGAATGGATTGAGACACTGCTGTGTCTGCGTTCTTTATTTTCTGCTAATTGCCACACTTGCTGTCGACACTGTATATTTCAGGGAAAGTGACAATTTAACTTCTCTCAGACATTTGAAAACTTCCTGTCTAGGAAGACAGCAGGTCTGGAGCAAACTATGGGAAGGACTGTGGCAAGGATTTCTCTGAGTTGGCAGCCTGCCCTCCCCTCACTTTGAATGAATTCAAACATGGAAGAGGTAAGATGGGCTGGAGAAATGTACCGTATATGAGACTTATGCAAAATCTTCTACTTGGTGCCCAACAAAGTTGACATTTGGGGGGATTTAACTGGAATGTCGCCTGACTAAAAAGGTATAGGAAGAATGCCTTTAAATAAAGAGGATTTGTCAGGCAGTTAAAAATGTTATCAGAGAGAATGAAATTGAACAGGAAGCATGAAGGCTTCAAAACCGTTCTCACTGCTTAACTGGGGGAGCTGCTCCATTAGCTCAGCTAATTGAACACTCTGTTATCTCACCTGGATTGTCACTGCAGAAGAAGATGGGGCTGTATTTTTGCTCCATGAAACAGAATCTGAAACTGGTAGAGAGAGGCAAGGGACAGGATATATACTGATTACTTTATTTTGACATTAGATCTGTGCCTAGAATTAGCTGTGCTCAGATACAAGTAACCTTTCAGAAATATCCATCCACAAGCAATCTATATTATAATTGGCAAAACTGGTCAAGAAGAAAAAAAGTAGAAAAAAAGGAAACTTTACAAATTCTTAGTAAGAAATAAAATCCTGTGTAGTGTTTTATCTAATGTTGTAAGCATATAAAATAAGATGAGCAGTCATATTATACTAAACATGAACAATGGAAAGGTAGAAGTAGAATAAAATACTTGCCTCTTTTGTATATGTGTTTTAGCTTTGTACTCTTAATTTTCCAAAATTCTAAAGTAAAGACACATCCCATGACTCCAACTGAGTTTAAAGACAAACACATACTGAGGCTAGTTGACTACCTATTAGAAATATCAAGCCAAATCCACATTTTATAACATATATTAAAATATATTTTAACTGGAATATATTTTTAAATGAAGAATGCCAATAATAAAAGGTAAAAAGAACTTTTGCAAC
Organism: Acinonyx jubatus; assembly: GCF_027475565.1. NCBI lineage: Eukaryota > Metazoa > Chordata > Mammalia > Carnivora > Felidae > Acinonyx > Acinonyx jubatus. Next base: position 70,207,296 of record NC_069388.1, on the reverse strand, counting down.
CAAAATCCAATAGAAGAAATGACAACAGCAGCAAAAAATTAACTAAACATTTGAGAATGTAAAGACTGAAGTTTTCGAATGCCACATCATTCAAAATCAACTAAACAGCAAATAAAGAACTAAAAAAATTTCACAAGTATTATGAAATTTTGACCTAATAAAGATTCTCTAAATGAGAACAAGAGCGCTAAACCAAGTAGAAAAATAGATAGTTTCATTAAAAATTAGTAGAACAATAAATGACCTATGAGTGTATGAAAAATATTTAGTCTAGTAATTAAGTAAATTGAAATATAAATAGTAAAATACTTCTTTAGAAGAATTTTTTTTAAATAAAAATAAGCAAGTATTTTCTTTTTAGTGAATGATTAATGAAGGAAAAACATAACTTGAAACATGCATAGTCAAATGTGCTGGTGAGAACGGACACTTCCTCAAGTTGTCTGAAAAGCAATTGGGAAATAGTCATCCAGGATCCTTAAAAACATTCCTATTTTGAGTCTCAATGACTCTACTTCTAGAAATCTATACAAAAGAAATAATCTGAGATCCGGGTAAATATTTGTATGCAAGGAAAGTTATTATAGCATTATGTAAAATATACATATAAGAAACAAATTTATTCAACAGTTCCATTTTATGGAATGCATATGAAGGAAATGTATACATTATACAAATAATAATTTTGTAACAGACAAGACCAAATATATGGGATTGGTTTTTAAAAGTATCTTGCTTACATAAAATGGAATGTTAGGCATCATTTAAAATATTTTGGAAATACATTCAATAAGTAAAAAACAAGCATCTGCAATATTTTGTTAAGTAAAAAAAAAAGTAAGCTGCCAGAGAACATGTATATTATAAACTCACATTTGTCATAAGATGAAATAGACAAGAGCTTCTATAGACAAGTGATGGTAATTCTTAATTCTCCTCTATCTGTACTTTCTGTTTCCTAGATCAACATACATTACTTTTGCAATAAGAAAGTTAAGAAGATATAAAGAATTAAGTTTCTAAAGAAAGCTTAATAACATGACCAAATTCTTTCTTTATAGTAACTAGTGTTACAAATGCACATATATGTGCATTGTATAAAATATAGATATATATTACACATGGATATATATGCGTGTATGCATGTATGTGATTGGAAAAATATACGTTCAAAATATATGCATTTTATATATGATCATTTAATGTTTACTTTTCTCTACAATCAGAATTCCATCTCCATACTTTTGTAAATGAGAAAATAAGGTATTATTACAAGATTACTTTTGAATAAATATGTAGCCACTCACATGGAAATAACAAAAAAGAAAACCCCAATTTCCAAAGTTAAAGAAAAAAAGAAATGAATAAAAAGGTAATGAGAAAGAAAGAAGAAGAAAAGGTAGTGAGAAAATATGCACTCATTAGGACCCCAAAATTGGGGAAAGGTGAAATCGACTAGGTAAAACCAGTTCTAATGCTGGTTTTCACCACAAGGCAAATGCCAAATCTTTGTGAACTTGAGCTTTTGTTTTGATGCATATGTTTGAAGGGAGAATGACAAACAAGGAAAAACCTATCCCACTTAATGTTGACAATCTAATGGGAAACACTTACAAAATCCCAGCGGAAGAGCTACGTCTACAGTGTAAAAATGAACTTGAAGTAAACTGCTCCAGGACAGAAAAATAAGAAAACTTCTGAGTAACTTGCCACCTGTAAAAACAAGGATAGTATGTATTTGAGCATAATGCACATTAGCATGTCAGACTACAGCTGCTAGATTTTTTCCATTATGAGCAGGCACCTTTCTAAGCATTTGATAAAGATATACAGTTAACAATAATCAACCTGCCAGGAGTTATACAATGTATGGTCCAATGGCCCAGAAGAAAGTAGTTCCTAGAAATTTCTTTCCAAATTATATTTTTCAAAGTATATGGAACCGGAAAAATAAGAGTCAAATGTCACTGGCACATGACAAGAGTTGTATTCAGTCATCAAAAATTGGTCCAAGAGGGGCGCCTGGGTGGCTCAGTTGGTTAAGTGTCTGACTTCACTCAGGTCATGATCTCAGAGTTTGTCAGTTCGAGTCCCACGTCAGGCTCTGTGCTGACAGCTTGGAGCCTGGAGCCTGCTACAGATTCTGAGTCTCCCTCTCTCTCTGCCTCTCACCCACTCACTCTCTGCCTCTCAAACATAAATAAACATTTAAAAAAATTAAAAAAAAATATTGGTCCACGATACAATCATGGTGTATGACCAAAATGTCTCCCAGAATGATGCAGATTTATAGGCTTCCTGAACCTTGCCAGGTTCCAAAAAAGTGGTGACCTTGCACTTGTGGCTTCACCCTTTTGGGCATCTAGTATAACTGTGCTAAGAGACAATATCATTCTCATTGTCTGAACCTCTTTCAAGGCACCAATGTCATACGGATTTCCCTCTCAGTATAACCTGTACTCTCAGGTACCATTTCTCCTTCCCTCTTTTTTTTTTTAATGTTTATTTATTTTTGACACAGAGAGAGACAGAGCATGAATGGAGGAGGTGCAGAGAGAGAGGGAGACACAGAGTCCAAAGCAGGCTCCAGGCTCTGAGATGTCAGCACAGAGCCTGACACGGGGCCATCCAGACAGTTTAGGGTTGCCTAGGAATAGAGCTAGCAGAGCTCACACTAGACAATATAGCTGCATTGACTGCTTTCCACATGGGGAAAGGCACAGTCCACCCCAGCAGCTCCTTAAAAATTCTGGCACAGAGGGGCGCCTGAGTGGCTCAGTTGGTTGAGCGTCTGACTTCGGCTCAGGTCATGATCTTGTGGCCAGTGAGTTCGAGCCCCGCGTCGGGCTCTGTGCTGACAGCTCAGAGCCTGGAGCCTGCTTCAGATTCTGTGTCTCCCTCTCTCTCTGACCCTCCCCCGTTCATACTCTGTCTCTCTCTGTCTCAAAAATAAATAAACGTTAAAATTTTTTTTAAAAAAATTCTGGCACAGAGATTTAAAGATATGGTTACAGTTTCTTGTTTGGGGGTTATCCCTGCTTCCAGCACCCACAGTCGCAGCTGTAGTCCCAAGACCATTGCATAAGTAGGAAGGAGAAAAAGAATGTTAATGTGATATGGGGAAGAATTGCATTGTCTTCCCTCATATTCCCTTCTTCAGATTCTCCAGAAAATTAGGGGAATCTTCCTTTTGGGGTGAATTCCCACTATTGGTCTCCCTCATACTGGGGAGTATGAACTTACAATTGTGAAGGAATGTAAGTCGGGACTTCATTCTTTTATATCTTCCCACTTTAGACAACAAATGTTTCAAGTGCCTGTTCCAGTTTTCTATCAAACTATTTCTTTGAAGATGATATGCAATGTGATATGTCCATTTGATGTTATAACTCTTCACACATCGTTGACGCAAGGAACTGTAAAAATGTATTTCTTTATCTGAAGTGATATAACTCGGTGGTCCAAATTAGTACTGTATCTTCTGTTCTAGCTTTTTTTTATAGTGTTTTGAGCATTTGCATTAACTATCAGATATGCAAAACCTAGTACAGAATGTGTCTATTCCTGTCAGAACCCATTTATTCTCTCCCAGGGTTACTGGTAGTTGTCTGATGTAATCTACTTGCCAGCTATGTGTGATGGCCCTCCCCCTCTGGGGAGTCTACCCCATAGGCATCTGCAGATTGTCTTCATTGGTGGCAGACAGGACAGGTCTTGCTGGCATTTTGTACCTCTGAGAATGCAACAGGAATATGTCCATGCTCAGGCCATCTCTATATTGCTGTAGCTGCTCCATTTCCTCTTGTATCATGAACCTGGATGACTCCCTCCAGCAAGTACACCAGAATGTCCACTTGCTGGTTTCAATCAGCTTTTGATCCTGGAAAAGGGTTCTTCTGATAGGCATCAATGCATCCTACCTTAATGCACCAAGTAAGTTTCAGAGTCATTTCCCTAGGTCCATGCTTCATACAGACATTCCTCTAAGAGCGCAGTTTTCCATTGCTTACCTGCTTTAGCACATGGCTATGCCACTGGCCTCTGCTCATGAGTTTCTATATACACCTAAACAGCTGGATTCTTATTGTTCAATTATTCCATCACTACAAGGAAAAGAGCATGCATTTCAGCCCACAGAGTTGATTTGTTGTTAACCTTCATCAGTCAGAGTTTCTACCAGAGTCCGAGTAGAAACCGTGGTCTTTCAAACAGGATGCTTGCAACCATTATCCATAAACTAAGCAGTTTTCTTTTGATCAGCTGAGATCTGTTCACAGGGTACCACTCATATGGCAATATAATCAGGTGCCAACTAAGATGGTACCAAGTCAGCCCTAGAGGAAAAGAGGTTATCTGCTCATGAATATGGTAAGTACCTCCTTGCATGTCTCAGGTAGCATTTTCCTACATAAATGATTTCCATTATATTATGGAACTGTTTTGGACACTGACTTCCTTCTTAGAATGTTTCTCTGGCATTATCTAGGACATTGTGGATATTTTAGGTTTTAGGGTCAATTTTATGATCTTTAGTAATAGGGGTAGTTTCCAATAATGCCAAATAGCAAGTCAATAATTATTTATTAAATGACTTATACCACACTGTCACATCTAGAACATTTCTGGTACAAATCCTAGCTGCTGCTGCTAAGAGACACTCATGGGATTTTGCCATAACCTTCAGTCTATGTAAATGCAAGTTATAGATATATTCAGAATTATATCTGAGTATGGACCATAATGGTCCAAAAGCATTGACTAAATCACTGCATTTTAAAATTCTGATATATCCTGATGTTTAAATTTAGACACCCTTCTTTCAGGCAGTTTTATCAATATTCCTAGCTGTGGAATTTGCATCCTACAAAATCCCAACAACCTGAAAAACTACTGTTTTTCTTGCTTAGTATCAGAGATAGGAAATACAGTAGTTTACTTTTAGTTGCCCATGGAATGTCATGGATGTCTCCTGCCTATGTTATTCCCTATAGTAATTTCATTATTTGAGCGAGTCTTTAGATCTTTCCTGGACTTACCAACCAGCCATACTCATGTGTGTCACCATTACATTTAAGCCTATCCTAGCATATTCTTCAGTTTGTGATATTAGAATATCAAGATAGTGTACTACCAATCTTGGTACTTGCCTTAAGTCCCAATCTCGTCTAGCCAAACTATGACAGTAAGCTGGTGAATCCCAGTAACCTTCCCATTTAGCAGCAACTTGCTTCGCTCTTTTATAAGATGGGAATCGAGCATCAAGCATTTGCAAGATCAAACATCAAGTTCCAGTCGTCTTTACATGTTTACACTTTTGAAACCATACCAGGGACTGCTGATGCTAGAGGAAGTACTACTTTATTCAAGCCTTGATAATCTACTCTTCATCTTCATGAGCCATCTACCTTTCTCATATATCACACAGGTTAACTGTGCAGAGAATTGGACTATACCAGTACTCCAAACTCTAACTTGTCATTCAAGGGATAATTTATTTTTTTCCACCAGATATCTAATACTGGTTCTCAATTAACCACCAGTGTGTGATATTCTATAAATTTTCATTTAGCATGTCCAATTAATACTAACTAAAGGACAAACTCAAATGCCTTCTATTTTACAATATTAGATAGGAAAAGTGTTTTCCAGTCAGACATAATATTCATGCCAGCAATACATTCAATTTATAAGAGACACAACCACATCATACAAAGTCTGTTCAAATATTTAAATTTTTATCCAAACTTTTACCTTAATCCCATCAACTGCTGCACCTCCATACCCGCCCATTATAATTGTGGCCCATTAGGATTTCACCAGTAGGTTTTAGAATCAGAGTACATGGGCTTCCATATCAAGGAGCTCCATGAAGGTTTCTTTTCAAGTCACTGTTCATTTTGTCCACACATGTGCATATGGCCTTATGGCTCCAGACAAGGGTTAAGCAAAGAAACCAGGCTTTTCATGAATCTTTCCCTTCTTTAATTTACCAGACTATCACTTCCTGGCAATTCAAAGTCAGGTTTCTCATTGTGATCTTTGCCTTCTGTTTTTGTGTGTGTGTTCTCTTTTTCTTTAACTTCTCCAAACTAGGGTAAATAAAGCACATTTATTAAGGGCTCTTCAGTCCATCTGGTTCAGTCCACCAGGCTACCTCTGCCTTCAGGAAAAGTCTGTTGTGTGTTGGAATAATGCACAACAGCCAGTTTTGATTGTTCAATAGCAAAATAAAAGTTCTGCATTAACCCAAACGTGCTCCTCCATCCCATTGTATTCAAAACCAAAGATTGCTTCAAAGTTAGTTACTTTAGTAACTTACTTTGGTAAAGGTTCTTCATGAAGCTGACTATATTAATCCATAAAATAAGACAACTCTTTCACAATGTATCCCCAGTTTCAGTAGTTTCTTGGCTTTTCAAACACATAAGCATGAACCTGCTACCTGGACCACCGTCTTGATGACCATAAATCATAGAAGTGCTATATGTGTTTTCCAGAACAAGTTTTTCCACTGGAAATAGCCCTAAAGCAAGTGGTCATAGCTCAGAAAGCTAAAATTTGATGCCAAAACCTATTCCAGTCTTGTCCTTTACTTTCATTGTATCTATTATAGAAAAACATAACCAGGTAGTGCATGCTGGCTTATTTCTCAATATTTTGTGTTTTTGTATATATTCAGTGAGTGAACTCCTTAGGAAATTGGTCTACCATTTCTAAATTCCATTGATAACTTTATCTATAATAACATCAGAGATCTGATGCTGCCTCATACTACTACTTTGTAGCCTTCCAGGTATCAAGTATTTGTATCCTCACTCCCATCATACTTCTTTTTCCCAAACAATGTTTTCACCATATTTCAGTGAGTCAGTGTCATTCTAGTGAATTCCACTTCTGAAGCCAACTGTATCAGAGGTCCCTCAGATATTCTCAACTTCAATGACTAGCTAGAACAATTCATGGGACCCAGAAAAGTTGTGATACTGATGGTTGCAGTTTATTACAGTGAAAGGATATAGATTAAAGCCAAGAAAAGAAAAAGAAATATGGGCAAATGCCAGGAGAACCCGGATATGAGCTTCTAAATGTTTACTCACAGTAGAGTCTCACAGACACACTAAAATATCCCAGTAAGGATATATAACAACACATTAAAAGTGTTACCAATTGAGAAGTTCAAATGAACCTTGGCATCAGGAGTTTTTGTTAGGCATTTGTGTGACCTAATTTAGATACTCAGACTTTACACCCTCAGATCAAAAATAGGCATTCACCATGAATCATGTTCTTGGCTTTAACTATCTGATCTGATCAAGCTGAAGTGGTCCAAGGCCTCAGGCATACAAAATAGCTTTATCAGGCAGAATATTCCAAGGGCTTATTATTCATCTCCCAGGTGCTGGTCAAGAGCTAACACAAAAGATGTACTTTTCTTGGGAACAATCATGGTTTCAATAGCCTAGGCCTGCTTTCCTACACAATAACATTTACATTAAAAACAAGATAGAGCATTGCACAGCACCAGCTAGAAAGTATTCCCCTCACTGAGAAAGAAAGAGCAGGGTAAGCAACCAGCTTCCCCAGACTTTCACAGCACTGTACCAGGGTTCTGATTGATTTCAACCCACTCAGACTGACAAAGCTGATATATAGAGATGTTTAGAAACAAAGAAAAAAAGCAGGGGCTACCAATAACAGATACATAGTGAGAGTAATTGTAGTTCACAATGACCTATTCTACAGATAAACCCAAACGCTTTTGATGGTAAAGAAGAAATCCAGGGCCAGCACAGCTGCCATAGACCCCTTGTAAATGTCACACCATCTTTTGTGTCACAGGTATTCATAGTCATTGATGCCAGTGGCCTGAGTTCGTCCCTATTTTTACCCATTCATCCCCATCAGAGCCCAGGAACCATGCTGGCAGCTAGTCCAGGTTTCCGTGGTTGAATGTGTGTTAAGACACAAGCCTAGAATCACGTAACTGACCCCCACCATCATAAACTCACCCAGGACTAGCCCCTCCAGCTACACGTTTGCATGCTAACCACCTCATGCCAGCCACCAGCCTCCACTGTCATGCCCTTGCCTAGGGGGAGACTGTACAACCATGGAATAGCACATCTGATGGCCAGGACTCCCACAGCTGCTTGTGGGCCTGGATCAGGCACTGTTTTCAATTACTATCCAGTATCACTATACTCATCAGTAGCCAGCTCCCTCCAACTATGCACAAATACATAGAAACTAAACAACATACTTCTGAACCATGAATGGGTCAAAGAAGAAATTGAAAGGAGTGCAAAAAAAAATTATCTTGAAACAAGGGCACCTGGCTAGCTCAGTCAATGGAGTATGCAACTCTTGATCTTAAGGTTGTAAGCTCGAGTCCCACACTGGGTATAAATTTTATTTAAAAAATAAAATCTTTTTAAAAATCTTGAAACAAACAAAAAAAAATTGAAACACAATATACCAAAACTTATGGGATGGAGCAAAAGTAGTTCTAAGAGTTTATAGCAATAAACACCTACATTAAGAAAAAGAAAAAAGAAAGTTCACAAATAAACAATGTAACTTTAACACCTTAAGGAACTAGAAAAAAGAAAAGAGTAATCCCAAATTTTGCAGAAGGAAGGAAATAACAAGACCAGAACATAAATAAAAGAAATGGGAACTAAATGTTGTGTGACAGCACAGATATACAAAGGATCATTAAAAATGATTATGAATAGGGGGTCTGGGTGACTCAGTTGTTTAAGCATCCAACTCTTGATATCCACTAAGGTCATGATCTCATGGTTCATGAGGTTGAACTCCATGTCAGGCTGTTCACTGACAGCTCATAGCCTACTTGGTATTCTTCTTCCCTCTCTCTGTGTCCCTCCCCTGCTCTTGCTCTCTCTCTCTCTTTCAAAATAAATAAATGAAACTTAAAAAAATGATTATGAATAATTATATGCCCCAAAATTGGATAACCTAGATAAAATGGATAAATTCCTAGAGACGTATGACCTACCATGATTGGATTATGAAGAAACAGAAAATCTGAACTGACCAATAAGAAGTAAAGAGATTGAATCAGTAGCCAAAATCCTCCCAACAATGAAGAACCCAGGGCCAGACAATTTCACTAGTGAATTCTACCAAATTTTAAGGTAGAATTGATGCCAATCCTTCTCAAATTTTTCCAAAAATTAGAAGAAAAGAGAACACTGTCAAACTCATTTAATGAGACTAGCAATACCAAAGTCATAAAAAAAAAACACTACAAGAAAACTATTGAGCAATATCTTTGTGAATATAAATATAAAAATTCTCAGCAAAATATTAGCAAACCAAATTCAACAGCACACTAAAATTGTCATATACCATGATCAAGTGAGATTTATCCTTAGGGTGCAAGACTGTTTCAACATAATCAATAAATGTGGTACACACTAATAGAATGAAAGATAAATATATGATATCTCAATTCATGGAGAAAAAGCACTTGATGAAATATGGCATTCTTCCTTGATAAAAACACTGAACAAATTGGGTATATAAGGAACATATTTCAAAATAAAAAAGGCCATATATAACAAGCCCTCATCTAACATCATACTCAGTGGTGAAAGTTTGCAAGCTTTTCCTCTAACATCAGAAACAAGACAAGGGTGTCCATTCTCACCATTCCTATTCAACATAGTACTGGAAGTCCTAGCCAGAGGAATCACACAAGAAAGAGAAATACAAGAAATCCAATTCAGAATGGAAAAAGTAATTTCTGTTTGCAGATTATATGATCTTACATATGGAAAATCCTAAAGACAATAACACCAAAAACTGTTAGAACTAGTCAGTGAATACAAAATTTTCAGAATATAGAATGAACATGTAGAAATTAGTCATGGTTCTATACACAAAACAATGAAATTCTGAAAAAAATATAGAATACAATCCAATTTACAATAACATCAAAACAGTAAAATATTTAGAAATAAATTTAACCAAAGAAGTGAAAGGTCTGTACACTACAACTATAAGACTCTGATGAAATAAATAAAAAGGTCAAACAAATGTAAAGATACCTTATGTTCATGGATTAGAAAATGGGGTACCTGGATGGCTCAGGTGGTTAAGCTTCCGACTTTGGCTCAGGTCATGATCTAACAGTTCATGGGTTCAAGCCCCACATCGGGCTCTGTGCTGACAGCTCAGAGCCTGGAGCATGTTTCAGATTCTGTGTTGCCCTCTGTCTCTGCCCCTCCCCTGCTCATTCATATTCTCTCTCTCTCTCTCTCTCTCTCTCTCTCTCTCTCTCTCTCTCTCAAAAATAAACAAATATTTAAAAAAGAATATTGTTAAAATGTTTATACCACCCAAACTATTCATGCAGTCAGTGTAATACCTATTAAACTCCAATGGCATTTTCACAGGAATAGAAAAAAAAATCCTAAAATTTGTACAGACAAAACACCCCAAAGCAATCTTGAGAAAGAAGAACAAAGCAGGAGGCATCACACTTCCTTATTTCAAACTGTACTACAGAGCTATAGGAATCAAATCAGTACGGCACTGACATAAAAATGGATGCATAGACCAATGGAATCGAGAGCCCAAAAATAAATCCTTGCATATATGGTCAACATTTGACAAGATACTCAATGGAGAAAGGATAGTTTTTATATAAATGCTGCTGGAAAAATTGAATAGCCATAGGAATAACAATGAAATTACAACCCTATTATATACCAGTTCCAAAAATGAACTCAAAATGGATTAAGAATTTACACATAGAGACTAAAACTATAAAACTGCTAGGAGAACACATAGGAAAGGAAATCCTTGACATTAGTTTTAACAGCCATTTCCTGCATATGACACCAAAAACAACAAAAGCAAATGTTAGTAACTAGAACTACATCAAACTGAAAAGCTTCTGAATGGCAAAAGAAGCGATCAATAAAATTAAAAGCCAATCTATAGAATGGGATGAAATATTTGTAAATCATATAAGGATTAACATCTAATCTATATAATGGGACAAAATATTTGTAAATCAGATAGCGGTTAACATCCAAAATATATAAATAACTCATACAACTCAATAGTAAAAACAAAACAAATAAACAAATAAACAAAAATTTGATTACAAAAATGGGCAGGGGAACTAAATAAACATTTTTCCAAAGAAGACATGCAACATTGCTGTGTGTATATTCCAGATTATCACAAAAATGTAAGGATTGCTGAAAGATATAGATACTCAAGTTGGCACTTTAAACAATCCCTCTCTTTCCTATAATAATTGCTTAAACTCCTAGACTAGAGGAGGATTTTGGTCAACTATCATAGGTCTTTTTATTAGGCTTCCTTTTTCTCATAATAATATTTATTTTGTTGTCCTTTCTGACAACAAATATTCATTTTGTTGTCTCAAAATAATATTTAGTTTTGGTCTTTTCAGACATCTTTCTGCTTGGTGCCAAGGCTCCTTCACTACCATAACTTCAAGCCAACAGATGGATCCTTTATACTTGAGGATATTCATACATGTTGTCTACCTTCAATTTGGCTGCCTCTGCCTTTTGTAACTACTATATCCCCAAATGACCAATGTTGACCCACAGGTAGCAGCCTCACTATGACCCTATCCAGCAAGAAGAAGTTACAGAAGTTAAGAGCTTTCACCCTCAGCAACCTTAAAGACTTAAGGGTAGAAATTGTTCAGGAGGGAAACTATGAGGAAAACAAGGCCAGAGAAATGTAAACAAAATTAAATCTCCTTACAATCTGCAGCCCATTGACAAATCCCTGAGACATGGAGAGAATGATGTTCCTCCAGGAACTCATGGCTGCCTTACTGTTGATGTTTCATTAAAGACTAAAAGCAATATTATCTTAACAATAGCTAGCCCTCCAAGATCCTTGAGACCTTGCTTTTAACATGCACAAATTCCTGAGAGAATTACATTATTCCCAACCCCAATTAACTAAAAAGTATATAATCAGTTATTCCTCACAAACCCACAATCTTTCTGCCCATGGGTCCTGTCTCCATGCTATAATAAAAGCACCTTTTTGCTCAGAAGAAGACGAAGAAGAAGAAGAAGAAATGTAAATGACCAATAGGTACATGAGAAGGTGCTTGACATTACTAATCTTCAGGGAAATGCAAATCAAAACCACAATGAGATACCACCTCACACCTGTTAGAATGGCTCATTAAAAGGACAAGAGATATCAAGTAATATTGGCAAGGATGTGGAGAAAAAGGAACTCTTGCGTACTGTTGGTGGGGATGTAAGTCAGTACTGCCAGTATGGAGAACACTATAGAGGTTCCTCAAAAAATTAATACTAGAACTACTGTATAATCTAACAATACTACTTTTGGGTATATATACAAAGGAAATGAAAATAGGATATTGAAGAGATAGTTTACACTCTAATGTTCTTTGTAGCATTACTCACTATAGCCAAGATACAGAAACAACCTAAATACCTGTCAATATATGAATGGATAAGGAAAATGTGATATACATATACACATACATATACATATGTAGATATATGTATATCACATACATGAGTGGTTTTTTTTGATGCGTATGTAATGTGATATATATATATAAGGTATATATTACTAACATATGTCTGAATATGTATCATATATATCATATATATATGAATATATACTATTACATATGTATGAATATTATTTAGTCATGAGAAAGAAGGAAATCCTTCCATTTGCAACAATATGGATGGACTTTGACAGTATTATACTAACTGAAGTAAGCCAGGCAAAGAAAAACAAATAATGTGTGGTATCACTTATATATGGAATCTAAAATTCCAAACTCACAGAAACAGAGAGAACAGTGCTGTTTACCCAAAAGTAGAGGGTAGGAAATCAGGAAATATTGGTCAGAATATGAATTTCCAGTTATAAGATGAATAAGTCTGGGGATATAATGTATAGGATGGCAATTATAGTTTATAATACTTTACTATATAGTTGAAAGTACTTAGAGAGTAGTAGATCTTAAACATATTTACCATGTACACACACAAATGGTAATTAAGTGATGTGATGGAGGTGTTAGCTAATATTATGGTGGTAATTATTTAATAATATATAAGTGTACAAAATCAACACATTTTTATATCTTAAACTTACAATGTTGTATGTCAATTACATCTCAATAAAACTGGAAAAATAATAAAATAAAATAAAAACAGGATATAAAATTATAAAGTTAGAAAACTATAGGTCAATCTCTTTCAAACATATAGATGCAAAAATCCTATATATGTTAATAGAAAACTAAATTCACTGATAAAGTCGTAATATATAATGACCAAATTAGTCTTGTCGTGGAATGGTAAGAAGATAGTTTATTTTTAAAATAAAAGAGAAAAATAAAATGAAAATATCAATAAATGCAGAAAAGGTACTAAAAACATTTCAAAAGGAATACATACAAAATTTATATCTATCTGTAACATAAGAAAATTTCCCTAATCTAAAAATGGATGTCAATAAAATGTAAAGCAGGTATAATTTTTAATGGTGGTAGTTTAGATTATTTCCCTTTAATTAGAAAAAAAAAACTAGATATTAACTGTTACCCTTGGACTTAACATTATAAGAAATAAAATAAAATGAAGAATGATTACAGAATAACAAAGTTGTTTTAGTCACAAATGTAATTATAAATACATAATTTCAGTTTGCTAAAATATCTAAATGTGAGTCACTAAATAATAAACATTTTTGAATATAATTTAAGTGCATACATCCATCAGCTTCTCCAGAAAAAGAGAAGCAATGGATGAAAAATAGATTAATTTTAAAGAATTTGCTCACATGACTGTAGGAACCGGCAAGTCCGAAATCCAGAGCGTATCAGTAGGCTGGAAACCCATGCATGCGTTAAACCTGTAGTCTTGAGTCAGAGTTTTTTCCTCTCCAGAAAACCCCACCCAGTTTTCAATTTTCAATTGATTGGATGAAGCTCACTTACGTTATCAAGGGCAACCTCCTTTACTTAAAATCAACTGATTATAGATCTCAGCCATGTCTAAAAATACCTGCATAGTAACACCTAGATTAGTGTTTATTTAAATAAGCTGGTCCTGTAGCCTAGCCAAGTGGACACATAAAACCATCACAGCACAGATTTGAGAGACTTGAGAATAAAGAAGAAACTCTAAAACAAGACACAAAATAAGACACAAGAAACATAATAAAAGTAAAGATTAATAAACAAGGAGAAAGTTATTAAACTTCATTGGTAATCAGGAAGACACACATTAAAGTATTCTAATAGAAAATATTTAATATCCACTGTATGGATAAAATTAAATTGTTTGATAATACCAAAATTCAAAATGATGCAGATCGAAAACCTTTATTGAATACTAGAAGAAGTTTTAACCACTCTGGAGAACAATTTGGCATATTTAGTCAACTGAAATGTGTTAACTCAGAAATTTTACTCCTAGTGACCCAGAAATTTTAATGTTATTCATCTACACCAGAGAAAACTCTTCCCTTTATGTACCAGAAGGCACATCCAAGAATATTCAGAGCAACATTATTTTGTAATTGGGGGAAAAAAGGAAATAAACCAAACGTCCATGGACAGAAGCTTGAGCTATAAATAGTTGCATGTTCATAGACTAGAATATTCTACTTTGACATTGAACCACTTCCATAAGTACACACATAGATGAACCTTAGAAATTCATCATCAATAATTTTAAAAAGCAATCTTCAGAGCAATACACAATTGCAAAGATAAACATCGTAAAATTATAAAGATGAGCAAAAGAATTACATAAATACAATTGAGGATATAGTCATTTATGGGTGGAGAAACAATGATCAGATTGCAAAAGAAGGAATCAAGGAGTTTCAAGTTTACTGATAATGCTTAATTTCTTAAACTGAGCATTAATATGCTACTATTGGTTATATCTATATTTTTATTTTTAATTTGAAACATACCAAGAAAGAGAATGCATGCATGGGCACACGAGTTGGGGAGGGGCAGAGGGTGAGGGGGAGAGAATCCCAAGCGGACTCCATGCTCAGCATAGAGCCCACTGTGGGGCTTGATCCCACAACCATGGGACCATAACCTGAGCTAAAATCAAGAGTTGGAGGCTCAACCAGCTAAGTCACCTAGGCAACCCTATTTTTATTTGTTTTATTTATTTATTTATTTTTTGACAGTGTCTTCTGTCTTTTTTTCTTTTATATATTTATTTTTGAGAGAGAGGGAGAGTGTGAGCAGGGGAGGGGCAGAGAAAGAGGAAGACAGAGGATCTGAAGCAGACTTTGTGCTGATAGCAGACAGCCAGATATGGGGCTCCAAGTCATGATCCATGAGATAATGACCTGAACCAAAGTTGGATGCATCACCAACTGAGCCACCCAAGAGGCCCTACTATTATTTGTTTTAAACTATGTATGTTTAAACATTATTATGTATATATTTAATATTAAAAGAAAATTTTGTTCCTGGAATTCTTCAAATTTGTAATGTTTAAATAACTTTAGTGCTTAAAAAATAATGTTAATTCTCACTCAGCAATACCCTTGCCAAAATGCAGTACTGGTGACTAAATATAAGTTTTTAAGAAAATATGTAAATTAAGAGCCTTCTGAGTTGCTCAAGATCATCTTTTCTGAGTTCTCCTACTTCTTCATTTTCTTAATATCTCTTACATATTTCTCACTTTTACTTGATCAAGTGTACATTATTCCAAAAGCCCATACTTTATAAGTTTACAGTGTAAAGTTTACCCACTATTTTATATGCTGTAATGGGTGCCCTGGTCCTACAGCTGGGGTAGCTATTTATTTTCTGGTTTAGCATAGTGTTGTTTTCCACTTAGTATTTGACAATAAAATGAAGAAATCTTTAGCTTAAAACTTCAAATTTGGCCATTGAAAGTCATGTGATATCATTACATTGAGTTCAATATTATTCTCCTAACAATACTCTGTTGAAAATAAGAAGTTATGTTATATTTTGAACCCTTTTAGGTTATATTTTGATACTAACAATCCCTGTATAACTACACAGGAGAGCTGTGAAGATCAATATATGACTTAAGTTGTTTTGTTTTCCTTCATATCTTATTTCTTTGACCTTTAGAAGATTTACAATGGTGAATTTAGTTTTCAAAAAATGATTAAATACTCACAAGGTACTTCTGCTGCTGTTGTTTTGGGCCAGATCAATCTAAGATGTTTTATATTTGGGTTGATAAAAACATAGTCTTAAAACCATTGTCTCCCCACCAAATAATGTCAGGCTTTCCGCTAGTAAGGTATCAGGGCTAGGATAAATAAATATTTCCTTCATCAATGAGTAAATATAAGAATGTTTTAAAAGAGAATGACGAGTTTTCTGTTTTGAAGAGCTATGGAAAAAAGATCAATACAGGCATACCTCAGGTTTTGTTCCAGACCGCCACAGTACAGTGAATGTTGCAATGAAGTCAGTCTAATAAATATTTTGGTTTCTTAATGCATGTAAAAGGTATGTTTATACTACACTGTAGTCTATTAATGTGCAATAGCATTATATCTAAAGAATAAAACTTTAATTAAATACTTTAATTAAAAAAAAAACCTCTATTGCTAAAAAATACTAACCATTATCTGAGTTTCAGCAAGTTGTAATCTTCTTGCTAGTGTGGGTTCTTAGCTCAATGCTGATGGCTGGTAACTAATCAGAGTGGTGGTTGCTGAAGTTTGGGGTGGCTGTAGCAATTTCTTAAAATAAGACAACAATGAAGTTTGTTGCATCAGCTGATTCTTCCTTTCACCTGAACACTTAAAGGCTATGGTAGGGTTTTTAATTGACCTAATTTCAATGGCATATATCTTTAAAAAAAATAAATAAGAGGTACTAATTCTATAATTTATTCATATGTTAGCCACATATCTTTGACAAATATCATGTCATATTTCTGTCTTCCTAGCTCCACAGAAGCAAAAAACAGATCCATTTAAACCACAGAAAGAAAGGCATTTATGTTATTATTCTTTGGGAGACAGAGGAAAGGGTAAATTAATTAATGAATTACCTTTGCAAAACCTAAAATAAGTTTGTATTTTCCATACTTCCCATTAACTGGTTACTAATCATTTTAATTAGAAACTTTTTGGCACATTTTAAAACATGATAAACTGATCATTGTGCGTTAAATAAATTGCACATTCACATATGAAAATCCAAAGATACCATTATTAAAACATAAATAAGAGTCCAAAGGTCAAAGCCATCATATAGTCACACAGTGATTCTAAAATTCAGTATATTAAAATTCAGTTTATGATTGTGGTTAAAAAAATAGATGATAATATTGGCTCAGCATATATACATTCCATTTGTGATAAAAAGCAAGTGACTGCAGAAAATTAGATCTATGATCTACATCCCTAGAAGGAATGGGGAAAATTTTTAAAAGTGTCTGGTATGGTAGGCAGAAGCATGGCCTCTCAAAAATGTTCATATCTTAATTACTGGAACATGCGAACATGCTATTTTACATGCCCAAAATGACTTCTCAGCTATGATTAAACTAAACATCTTGGGATCAAGCGATTATTCTGAATTATCTGGGTGGGCCCAACATAATCACAAAGGTCCATACCAGTGAAAGGGAGGTAGGCAAATGAGAGAAGGAAAAGTAACAACAGAAGCAGAGGTAAGACAAAGAGAAAGAGGGGAATAACCATCTGACAGTACTAGCTGCAGGCTTTGAAGATGGGGGATGGGGCCATGAGCCAAGGAATACAGAATTCCTCAAGCAACAGAAAAAAGCAAAGGAAAAAAATTCTTCTCCAGAGCCTGCAGAAGAAATGAAGCCATCCCAACACATTGATTTTCACCCAGTGAAAGCTATTTCAGACTTCTGACCTCCAGAACCATAGGCGAACAAGGGTGTATTAAGCTGTTAAGTTTGTGGTAATTTGTTATAGCAGCTATAGGAAACTAGTATAACTAATGTGACATAGATACTTATGTGGCAAGTTGTCTACTAGAGACATAACAGGTTAGACAAATATTCAGGATTCTTCTTATGGCTTTATTATTCAAATTATCTTTACTCTCTTAATGTTTATATATTGTGCTGATACACTGTTATCAATCAGTGATAAATCAAACAGACAAATAAATTTGGCCATGGAGAATTGAAATAATATAATAAATAAGTTAAATTAAGATCTTACATCCAGAATTCTGTACCCCAAAAACAAAGCACATGCCTTTCTTTCTCCCTAACACACATGGGAGAATCAGAAAATCTGCTATAATTTATGCAACAAATAAAATTTTGATAATGATAAAAGGCTAATTACACAGGACACATTCTGCCCAAAATGTACAAAACTATAAACTGATAAGAAATTTCACTTTCAAAACCCAATCAACCAGATATTTAAAAAATACTATCCTACACATGTTTATGTACGTTATGCTTGTAGAGGGTCAAGGTGGTTCAGTAGAAGAGTTAGTGTATTTTAGCCTGCTTTGTTCTAGAAGGATCTCTTCTCCTAATTAATGATCACATCAAAATAAAATTGCAGAATGTCAACATCTATAAGATGTAGTCCAAGTTATATGTAAATGAAAGTTATATTCAGATAAAATTTCTTATCCTTTTGAAATTTGAGGCTCATGAAAAGGCAGAAAATAAACATTCAACTCAAAATATTATAAAAAAAAGACTACAAAAGGAAAGGGAAGGAGAAGAAACAAAACAAAACAGAAGAAATAAAATGCTAAGTTATGAAAACTGAAATAGGTGATTTAGGAATTAGAATGACAATTGCAGCAGTCTACAAACCCAAGAGGTGGCTGTTTAAAAAAATTAAACAAGAATGAAATTAGATCCCTATGCTAGACCACTCACAAAATTAACTTGGAAAGGATTAAAGCTTACATGTAA
Organism: Acinonyx jubatus; assembly: GCF_027475565.1. Classification (NCBI taxonomy): domain Eukaryota; kingdom Metazoa; phylum Chordata; class Mammalia; order Carnivora; family Felidae; genus Acinonyx; species Acinonyx jubatus. Next base: position 70,188,334 of record NC_069388.1, on the reverse strand, counting down.
AAACAGAAAACTTCTAGAAGAAAATGTAAGAAGTTCCCTGATATGGGTTTTGGCAATGATTTTTGGATATGACACCTAAACCACAGGAAACAAAATTAAAAATAAATGAATGGGACTATTTCAAACTAAATGGCTTCTGCACAGAAAAAAAAAATCAACAAATGAGAAGACAATGGAATGGGAAAAAACATTTGCAAATGCTCCATCTGATATGGAGTTTATAGTCAAATTATATAAAGAATTCTTAGAACTCAATATTAGAAAAATAAATAATAAAATGACTATATGTATAATAAAAGCTACAATTTAGATAAAATACTATATACAGAGATCAGCAGATAGATATAGATGGGTAGATAGGTAGATAGATAAATAGGTTTGTATACTTATGGAAGTTTAGAAGTCCCAAGATCTGCAGCCAGCAAACTGGAGACCCAGGAGAACCAATGGTCTAGTTCTAGTCCAAATATATAGGCCTAAAAACCAGGAGAGCTGATTATGTAACTTCCAGTCTGAAAGTCAGCAGGCTCAATACCCAAGAGAAGTTGAATTTTCCGTTTGAGTCTGAATGCAGGAGAAGACTGATGTCCCAGCTCAAATGGCAGGAGGATCTCCCTCATAGGCTTTTTGTTCTATTCTGCTCTTCAGTTTCTTCGCTGAGGCCAACTCACATTAAGAAGGGCAATCTGCTTTATTCAGTCTTCCTATACAAATGTCAATCTCATCCAGAAATGCCCTCTTGGACAAAACCAGAAAAATGTTTGGCCAAATACGTGGGCATGCTGTGGCCCAGTCAAGTTGACACATAAAATAACCATCTAATAGCAATGACAAAATAAATTTGAGTACCAACTTACTTTAATTGTATATGAGCAGAACACAAGATGCACAAAAACTAAGGTAATTCAAGGATGAGGATGGCTGGCTGGCTAGGTTGGTGGAGAGTGTGACTTTTGTTCTTGGGGTTGTGTGTTCAAGCCCCATGATGGGTGTGGAGATTGCTTAAAAATAATTTTTTTTTTAAAAAAAGCTAATTCAAGGATGATTTAGTAAAGGTATATGCAGGGTGCAGGGAAACTACAAAGCTTGATAAAATACCCTAGAAAGAGAATGTTGAGGACAAGACAACCATCAGTAATCCTGATACTGAGCTGAACTGCAACGAGGAAGTAAGGGTAATGAGTACCTAACTCTCCTCTACTCCAATATTCTGATGGGGGTCCCCATTAACTGAACCCAATAGGAACCCAGAGGGTAAGGGATCTCACTTATATAGTCCATACAGGTCAGTCTGGTAGGGTGCAAAGAGGCAAGTAGGAAGACCATAAGACTAAATCTGTGAATCTTTTTACTGTCAAAAATATAAATTACAAAAATTGACTTGAGCAATAAAAATACTTCAAAACTCACAATTGTGGAAAAACTGAAAATATTATGAGAATATTGCCTCAAAAAATAGCTCCTGAATTAGATGGTTTTATGGTAATTTCTTCTAAGATTTCCAAAGAAAATCACATACTTTATGAACAAAAAATGTTGAAAGAATACTTAATTTTGCAAAGTACCATGACACAATATCAATCCAACTCAAAAAAGGGGGGAAAAATTGGTGGAAAATCTCACTTGAAAATATAAACATCTAAAATAACTAATAAATCTGGACAGCGACATGCAGAAAAATGAACCTGGACCGCTTTCTTACACCATACACGAAAGTAAACTGAAAATGGATGAAAGACCTAACTGTAAGACAGAAAGCCATCAAAATCCTAGAGTAGAAAGCAGGCAAAAACCTCTTTGACCTCAGCCACAGCAACTTCTTACTCAACACATCTCCAGAGGCAACAGGAAACAAAAGCAAAAATGAACTATTGGAACCTCATCAAAACAACAAGCTTCTGCACAGTGAAGGAAACAATCAGCAAAACTAAAAGTCAACCGACAGAATGGAAGAAGATATTTGCAAATGACATATCAGATAAAGGGTTAGTATCCAAAATCTATAAAGAATTTATCAAACTCAACACACAAAAAACAAATAATCAAGTGAAGAAATGGGCAAAAGACATGAATAGACACTTCTCCAAAGAAGACACCGAGATGGCTAATGACATATGAAAAGATGCTCAACATCAGTCACCATCAGGGAAATACAAATCAAAACCACAATGAGATACTGCCTCACACCAGTCAGAATGGCTAACATTAACAACTCAGGCAACAACAGATGTTGGCGAGGATATGGAGAAAGAGGATCTCTTATGCATTGCTGGTAGGAATGCAAACTGGGGCAACCACTCTGGAAAACAGTATGGAGGTTCCTCAAAAAATTAAAAATAGAACTACCCAATGACCCAGCAATTGTACTACTAGGTATTTCTCCAAGGGACACAGGTGTGCTGTTTCAAAGGGGCACATGCACCCCAATGTTTACAACAGCATTATCAACAATAGCCAAAGTATGGAAAGAGCCCAAATGTCCATCGGTGGATGAATGGATAAAGAAGATATGGTATATATATGTATATATGTGTGTGTGTGTGTGTGTGTGTGTATAATATATTACATATATATTATATATATATGTAATATATATGTTATATATATGTGTTATATATATATTATGCTATGTGAAATAAGTCAGTCAGAGAATGACATGTGTCATATGACTGTAGACACATAGGTGGAATTTAAGACACAAAACAGATGAACATAAGAGAAGAGAAGCAGAAATAATATAAAAACAGGGAGGGTGACAAAACATAAGAGACTCTTAAATACAGGGAACAAACTGAGGGTTGCCAAAGGGGTTGTGGGTGGGGGATGGGCTAAGTAGGTAAGGGGCATTAAGGAAGACACTTGTTGGGATGAGCACTGGGTATTATATACAGGGGATGAATCACTGGAATCTACTCCTGAAATCATTATTGCACTATATGCTAACTGGGATGTAAATTTAAAAATAATAAAATAAGTAAGTAAGTAAGTAAATAAATAAATAAAATCAAAATTGACTTTTAATTAAAATTTAATACATCAAGGCAGAGCAGTGTTTTACTCTATTTGAAAGAATTATAAATTATATTTAAGAGTGAATTTCTATATTCATAGGACAAATTGGTATAGTCACTTGGAAAACATATGGAGGTTCCTCAAAAAATTAAAAGTAGAAATACCATATGATCCAATCATTTCATTATTGGGTATTTACTAAAAGAAAATTAAAACTTTGAAACTACTTTGAAAAGATATGCACCTTTACATTTACTGTAACAGTTACAACAGCCAAGATACGAAAGTAGCCTAAGAATCTATTAATAAATGAATGGTTAAGAAAGATGTTTTGTGTATGTATATACACACACATATACACATACACAATAGAATATTAGGTCTCCATAAAAAAGGATGAGATCATGCCATTTGTGACAACATGGCAGGATCTATAGGGTAAAATGTTATGTGAAATATGTCAGACTGTGAACTACAAATGCCATATGATTTAATTCATATCTGGAATCTGAAAATCGAAACAAATAAACAAATAGCAGAATCAGACCTTTAAATACAGAGAACAAGCTGATGGTTGCCAGAGGGGAGAGGGTTGGGAGAGTGGGTAAAATGGGTGACGGGGAGCAAGAGATACACCCTTTCAGTTATGGAATGAATAAGTCATGAAAATAAAAGGCACAGCATAGGAAATATACACAATGATGTAATGGAATGTGATGTAAGGAAATATAGACAATGATTATAATGATATTATAATAGCATTGTATGGTAACAGATGGGAGCTATAAAAATAAATTTTAAAAAGATACCACACTAAATTAAGAAAAACACATGATTATTTCTATATGTACAATTAAGGTTTTAAAATAAAAGTGAATAAGGTTTTCTATAAAATCACAGAATAACTATAAAGAATGTATACCTACAAGATGAATAAAACCTAACACTTAGAATATGGTTAAAAGTTTCTTTATTAAAATGTGTGTGGGGGAAACCTACAATGCTGTAGGTTTCATTATTATTTTAGTATTATTATGGATGATTTCTGCCTTCTTAGCTGGAGTGCCAGACGTGTCAGTGAAGAAGGCATCTTGGTTAGTCAAGATCTTGCGTTCACCAAGTGAATAAGAGATGAGCCATTTCTCTGGGTCCAGTTGGCATTCCTGACCCACAGAATCGTGGAAAATTATAAAATAGTTGTTTTCTTTTAAGTCAGTAGGTCGGTATAATTTGTTGGGCTGACCAGATGTGAATCAAGGACTATAAGACTGGCTTCAGTAAAAGAAGATGAGGCCAACACAGCAATGTATTGAGGACTGAGGGACGAGGCAAAGAAAGAGAATGGGGGCTGGGGAACAGAAGGGAGCCCAGGGAAGAGAAACGGATGGAATAGGAGAGGTGAAGGGAGGGGAAGGACAAGGAGAGAAGGAAGCTCATAAATGAATAACTCTATGACCTGATTTGTATCCCTAGATCTATCTGATCTGGAGTTCCCAGTTATTAGACACAGTAAATGTTCCCATTTTCAAAAGTGAGGCTGAGTTGGATTTCTATCACAACAGAATTGTAACTAAAAAGCTGCTCCCAGTAGAGGGCCTACTCTGGCTATTTACAGAACTCCACAGCAGGATAACCGCTTGTCCATTAACCTTCTTAAAATATTGATGTGGATTAAAGTGAATACTGGGAACGTGAAATTCAGTTCAATTCCCACAGGTTTGTTTTGTTTTCCTAGGGAATGAATTATATGGCAAAACTAGGTCATCAAGGTTTGTGATTGGTGGAAATATAAACAGAAGGAATTGAAAGGGAGTTTAATGTTATTTCTCTTGAAATTAGAGGTTACTAGCAATGGGCATAAGTCACATAATCAATTATTACTATTTTCATTTTAGTTCTTTTTCTAACTGTGTTACCGTTGCTAGATCCATCTTCAGAAAAGACATTTACAATTCAGAACACCTAAGAGATTTCTTAGTTTTGATTCTACTAGAACTATAGAGGGGAAAAAAGGTTTCAATTATTTTGATCTAATGAGACTACCAGAGTTCTTTGCATATGTAGCTTTTCTTCAGCCACTTTCAAAATGAAATAAAATAAAATAGTCTTTGAACCCTATCCTCTTACTAATCACTTCCATTTTCCATATTTTTGCAAACTGCTGTGTCTACTTACAGAAATGTATCACATTAGTCCTTTCACAAATATAAGGAAATAATAACGCATTGGACACTGTACTATAAAAACAACCTCGTGTTATATTACAATGGAAATATCAATAAACAGGTTCTAAAGAAGGTTGACCGTAGAAGAGACAGAAGGAACAGGGAAATCACCTAGTTGCTTAGTCATTTTGAAGTCAGCTAGATGTGAAATCAATGGTCAGCGAAGAATATGGCAAATGCCCAAGAAGCTTGATGAAATCAATCAATCTAAAGATTTCCTTTTTTCATGTAACAACAAAGCCAACAAAATTTAAATGAGAATTTAATCAAGAATATATTTATTACTAAAAAATTACTTTATTTGTAATTCATTCACAAAGGCTGGATAATACAACAACAACTTCATGTATTTGAGAATAACTTTTCAAGTTTTCAAATGTACAAGGTTCATTTTGAGAATAATAGAGAATTTTAAAATGTTGAAATGTATTTAAACTTTCAAAATGTTGCAGGTATTGTGCATAATAATGAATTTACCAAATCTATAAAAAAGAAAGGTTCCTTTCTTTTAAGCTTATTCATTTATTTTGAGAGAGACAGAAACAGTGAGTAGGGGAGGTGCAGAGACAGGGAGAGAGAATCCTAAGCAGGCTCTAAGCTGCCAGCACAGAGCCTGACACTCGGTTCAAACTCACCATACAGTGAGATCATGACCAAGAGAGTCAGACACTTAACTGACTGAGTCACTCAGGCACCCCAAGAAAGATTCTTTTAAAAAGAGGAATTGATATAAGCATATAAGATTATATATATTTAATATGACAGTTATTAGGTTAAAAAGAAGGAATCAAAGTATGTAAAATAAGTCTATCTGCATTCAGACCTATCTTTTTACCTGTGGATAATCAGTTAACTTTTACTTTAGTAAAAGAAAAAACGTGCACACACAAACATTAAAACAAATGTTTAAAAATTGCAGACAAGACTATTTAAAGTGATACAGTACCCTGATTTGAACAATTTTTCTGAAGACAAAAGCTAATGTCTAATGGGTTTCAAAAGGCAAAAGCTAAGGTCTCCCTCAGGAATCAGTGTCCATATGACTAGAGCTGATACATGAGTACCCCAGCTTTTTTAGCCCTTGACCTGGATAACTCGCAGCAGCCAAGTGCTGGGTAACATATATTGACTGCCTTCTCTCCCCTGTTTGACTTTCCCACACCCAAGAATAACTTAGTACACTTCCCAGTAAACTACGTGAGCAAAAATCTTTATTTCAGTGTCTGTTTTCAGAGAATCCAAAGTAAGGTGTATGATGAGAATAATTCTTATTCTTCTGAAATTATGTTAACATTTTACATTTCTCTAGGTATTCATAAACTGCATTTTTTTAAATTTTCATTGCACTCAAATTTTTAATTGCAAATGTAATAAATGTGTTTTTTAAGTTAAAAACATTAGAAAAAGTTAATAGTGTCATCTTCATTTTTATTCTTGCCTCAGTGAGGTAACCCTATTTCTCCAAGGTCTAGTGTATAACTTTCCACAACTTCTTTGACGCTCATAAACATATACATAATCTTACAAGGGATTTCTCTTTTTTGTCTGTCATATAACATAAGTTTAAGGTGTACAACACAATAATATGATGCCTGTTATACTGTGAAATGTTTACCACAATAAGATTACAGGTATAAGGTTACAATATATTAAACTGGTTAATATATCCACCAGCATACATAGTTACCATTTTTTTATGTGTGTGGTGAGTTTTAAAATTTATTTTCTTAACTTTTAAGTGTGTTAATACAGTATGGTTAACTACATTCACTTTGCTGTACATGAGATACCCAGAATTATTCATATTATAGCTGGAAGTTTGTACCATTTGACCAATATCTCCACATTTCTCCCACCCTCCCCAACCAGCATACTAATATTTATTTCCAAAATTCAGCTTTTTTAGATTCCACATATAAATGAAAACACAAAATATTTGTCTTTCTTTGTCCAAATTATCTCACTTGTCATAATGGCCTCAAGGTCCAGCCGTGTTGTCACAAAGGACAGGATTTCCTTCTTTCATATGGATGAATGACATTCTGTTATATAAATACATAACACATATTCTTCATCCACTTACCCACTGACAGACACTGAGCTTGTTTCCATGTCTTGGTTAATGTGAATAATGGAGTGTAGATATCTTGTCAATACAGTGACTTCATTTCCTTTGGATATATACCCAGAAGTGAGATTGCTGGATCATATGGCAGTTCTAGTTTTTTGAGGAAACTCCATATTGTTTTCCATAGTGGCTACACCAATATACATTCTTGTTAACAGTGCATAGGCTTCCCTTTTCTCCACATTGTTGCCAAAACTTGTTATTTCTTCTGTTTTTGATAATAGCCTTTCTAACAGCTGTGAAGTGGTATCTCATTGTGATTTTGATTTGCATCTCCCTGATGATGAGTGATGTTAAAACCTTTCATGTACCTGTTGGCCATTTGCATGTCTTCTTTGGAAAAAATGTTAATTCAAGTGTTTTGCTCATTTTTTATATGGATTTTTTTTCTGAGTTGTATGAATTCTTTCTGTATTTTGGATATTAACCTCTTATTAAAACATGGTTTGCAAATATTTTCTGACATTCTCTAGGTACCTTTTCATTTTTGTGAATGTTTGTTTTACTATGCAGGCACTTTGTAGTTAGATATAGTCCCACTTGTCTATGTTTGCTTTTGTTATTTGTGCTTCTGACATCATACCCAAAAAATTGTTGCTAAGATCAGTGTCAAGAAGGTTTTTCTCCTTGTTTTTCTTCTTTTAGTTTTACAATTTTGGGTCTTCCCCTTTTACTTTTGTCTTTAATCCATTTTGAGTTAATTTTTGTGAGTGGTGTTATTAGGGTTCCAATTTCATTCTTTTGCATATGGATATCCAGTTTTCCCATCACCTTAACTGGAGAGACTATTCTTTGCTCTTTGAGTATCTTGGCTCCCTTGGCACATATTAGTTGACCATATATGCCTTGGTTTATTTCTGGGCTCTTGATTCCATTGGTCTGTGTTTGTTCATATGCCAGTGCCATATTGATTTACTTACTCTAGTTTTGTAGTATGGTTTGAAATAAGGAAGTATAATACCTCCAACTTTGTTCTTTTTTCTTGAGATTGTTCAGCTATTTGGGGTCTCTTGTGGTTCCATACCAATTTTAGGTGTTTTTTCTATTTCTGTAAAGAATACCACTGGAGTTTTGATAGGATTGCATTGAATGCATAGATGGCTTTGCTTAGTATAGACATATTAACAATATTAATTCTTCCAGACCATGAATATTTTTCTTTCATATTTGTGTCTTCAATTTCCTTCATCAACATTTTATATTTTTAATGTGCAGATCTTTCAGGCCTTTTGTTAAATTTATTCCCAAGTTTTTAATTTACTTATTTATTTATTCTTTGGTTTTGATGCTACCATGAATGAGATTTTTTTTTCAGATATTTTGTCAGTGTATAGGAACATAACTGACTTCTGCATTTTGATTTTGTATCTTGCAACTTTACCAAATTCATTGAATAGATCTAACAGTCTTTTTTTGGTGGTATCTTCAGGATTTTCTCTATATAAAATCATATCTGCAAACAGAGACAATTTACTTTTTCTTTCCAAGTTGAACACATTTTTTTTCTTTTTTTGCCTGATTGCTCTAACACTTCTAGTACCATGCTGAATAGGAGTGGTGAGAGTGGATACCTTTTCTTGTGCCTGATTTTACAAGAAATGTTTTCAATCTATCACCATTGAATATATTAGCTGTAGGTTTTCCAAATATGGCCTTATTATGTTGAGTTACATTATGTCTATATTCATTTTGTTGAGATTGTTTTTAATGTTTATTTATCTTTGAGAGAGATAGACAGAGCATGAGAAGAGGAGGGGCAGAGAGAGAGGGAAACACAGAACCCGAAGCAGGCTCCATGCTCTGCACTGACAGCTCAGAGGGACTTGAACTCACGAACATGAGACCATGACCTAAGCTGAAGTTGGGTGCTTAACTGACTGAGCCACCCAGGTGCCCCTAATTTGTTGAGTTTTTATCATTAAATGATATTAAATTTTAATGGTTTGCTGCATAAATGAAATAATCATTATTTTTTTAATTTTAAATCCAAGTTAGTTAACATATAGTGTAAAATGATTTTAGGAATAGAATTTAGTGAGTCACCACTTACATATAATACCCCATGCTCATCCGAACAAGTGCCCTCCTTAATGCCCATTGCCCATTTAACCCATCCTCCCACCTAACACCCTGCCAGCAACCCTCAGTTTGTTTTCTATATTTAAGAGTCTCTTATGGCTTGCCTCCCTCTCTGTTTTTATCTTATTTTTAGTTCTCTTCCTCCCTGTTCATCTGTTTTGTTTCTTAAATTCCACATATGAGTGCAATAATATGATATATGTCTTTCTCTGACTGACTTATTTGGCTTAGCATAATATACTCTAGTTCCATCCATGTTGCAAATGGCAAGATTTCTTTCTTTTTGATCGCCAAGTAATATTCCAGTGTGTGTGTGTGTGTGTGTGTGTGTGTACATTCACATCAAATCTTCCTTATGCATTAATCAGTCAATGGACATTTGGATTCTTTCCATACATTGGCTATTATCAATAGTGCTGCTATAAACATTGGTGTGCATGTGCCCCTTTGAATCAGCACTCCTGTATCCTTTGGATAAATACCTAATAGTGCAATTGCTGGGTCACAGAGTAGTTTTATTTTTAATTATTTGAGGATCCACCATACTGTTTTCCAGAGTGGCTGCACCAGTTTGCATTCCTACCAGAAGTGCAAAAGTGTTCCTCTTTCTCTGCATCCTCGCCAACATCTGGTGTTGCCTGAGTTGTTAATTTTAGCCACTATGACAGGTGTGAGATGGTATTTCATTGTGGTTTTGATTTGTATTTCCCTGATGAACAGTGAAGTTGAGCATCTTTTCATATGTCTGTTAGCCATCTGGATGTCTTCTTTGGAAAAGGGTCTATTCATGTCTTTTTCCCATTTCTTCACTGGGTTATTTGTTCTATTAATGTGGTACATCACATTTACTGATTTGCATATGTTGAACTAGCCTCTCATCTCAGAGATAAATCCCGCTTGATTATGGTATACGATCCTTTTAAATATGATGTTAAATTCAGTTTGTTTTAGAAAGTGGAGCAGGGTCAGTAATGTATCTTCCAGACTGAGAAGACATTTTAATACCAAAAAGTGAAGCAAGTCACTCCATACCATTGACAAAGACTTTTATTCAGTGTAACTTACTGGCAAGGGGTAATCGAGTGGACAGACAATTCAGGTGGTATGTGGCCTCTATTCTCTGCCCATTCTCTACACCTATCCAGACCTTAATCTCCAGCTTTTATGGATCAAGGGGCATGGTAGTGAGGTCACAGGATAGTGACACACTGTCAGTGTGCCACTTTAGGGACGATCAGGACAAGACTTTCTGCATTCCAGTCAGGGCACACATTAACATCCAGGAGGCCTGGGACACGTAGCCCCAAGAAAGGTCATTGTGAGGACATGAACAAGATGGAGAGCCAAACATAGAGTTCACTAATAATTTGTTAAGGATTTTTGCATCTATATTAATAAAGGATATTAGTCCATAGTTTTCTTGTAGTGTCCTCCTCTGGCTTTGGAATGAGGTAAGGCTGGCATCATAAAATGAGTTTGAGAATCTCCCCTCTTCCTTTTGGAAGACTATGAGAAGGATTGGTGTTAGCTCTTTTTAAATGTTTGGTAGAATTTACTGTGAAATCATACGGTCCTGAGCTTTTTTTTTTTTCCTGAGAGGATTTTGATTACTGAATTAGCAGATACTGGGATGATTTGGGGGCCTGGGTTCACAGGAGTCTACATGGATTCACCTAGGTCTATAGGAGTAGGTCTGGTGCTAGGATGGGATGGCTCTTGGGTCTGCCATGAAGTCAGATGGGGACTTCATTCGCCCTTCTCCATGAAGTGGGGGTCTCTCTCAATTTGCACTATGCTGCCTGGGCTTGGGGAAGGGGTGATGAATGTAATGTGCACCTATCCTTCTACCCTCATCAATAAATCTTTTCTTATTTCTGTGCTTGACCAGGTACTGTAATCCCTCACCTAGACTCCTTAGCTTTTGTGAAGGTATTTTTGTGCATGGAATGTTGTTCAAACTGACATTTCCAGGGAAAAGAAAAGCACTAGAAACTCCTATGTCACCACTTTGCTCTCACTTTTGTTAAATGCTTGCTTTCTTCTTTCTATTCCTTCATTAATGTGTAAAACTTAGTCTTATGTTGAATTTTTTTAGTTTTTTTTTTTTACTGTTATTGCCACTATGCCAATTCTTCATCTGTGAATTATCAGTTTATACCCCTTATCCATTATCTATTGAATTGTTAAAAGTGTTTTATACTATTCTGTAGAGATTCTTCTGTATTATTTATATCTATGAGTTAGAATAATGTTTTTTTTAATTTTTATAAGGTTTATTCATTTTTAAGAGACAGAGACAGAGCATGAGTGGGGGAGGGGCAGAGAGAGAGGAAGACACAGAATTCGAAGCAGGCTCCCAGGCTCTGAGTTGTCAGCACAGAGCCCAATGCGGGGCTCGAACTCATGGACTGTGAGATCATGACCTGAGCCAAAGTCAGATGCTCAACCAACTAAGCCACCCAGGCGCCCCAGAATAATGTTTTATATATTATTTAAGTTGACTATTTATTGTGATCAAAATAGTACGATGTTAAAAAAAGAGTATAGGGAGGGAGTTCATACAGTATATATGCATGTATATGTGTGCATGTATAAATGTAGACTCAAATGAAGAAAAAACTTAATATATGATAAATTGATATTTCATTTCCAAGAGGAAAGATGGTTTATGTCACTGATATAATGAATAGTCTCTAAGAAAATAAATGTAGACCTATGTCTCACATCACAAAAGTATATATTGGGTCAAGAAAAAAAAGTAAGAAATAGGAAAAGCAAAAGAAACCTTCAATTCTCTAACTCACATGTCTTATCAGAAAAATATGGATATATAAACTCTCACAGTAAAACTAAAATAATGAATATGAAAGCTCTTATCAGAAAAATAGAATAAAGTCATCTGTAAATGCAAAACAGAAATCTTATATTTTAATGAATGAGTTGCTCCATTTTAGTGAGTATTTTGCAGCTAGAGCTATCTATTCAGTTGTAAGGTACAGGCCACTAAACTTCACATAAGTGTATACTGTAAAAGCTTCTCTCAATAAAAGAGAATTTACAACAAAAAAAGAGGGAAAAAAAGTTGTTATACCTTGGTGATAATAATGCAGGCCATTTGCATAAAGGGAATATGAAGGAGAAATTTCTTCAGCAGATTGTAAGATATAAGTAAAGCAGAGGAAATTTGCTTTCTTCTCATTAAATCCAAGAGAAATTATTCATCTCCATGAATACAAATGAAAGCTTTCCAAATAGTGTGGTCATAACATGGTAATTAAATGCCTAGTGCCAGCCAAATTCCTTCATTTTTCTAAATTATAATAATTACAATTGACCATTACTGATAATTACAGTGATCAGAGTCAAATTCCAATTTTTCATTCTCTTTTCTGTAATAAATGTGTAACTTCCTTCCAGTAATCTCTACCAAGTTTTCTTTTTACTTACCCAAATCCTTTGTGACCTTTTACTTCATCTCCACACAAAACAACTCTCTCTTCATCCTCTCCTATATTTTTATTCACCTCATAATAATAGTTTATATTATTGGATTTCCCTCAGGGACTAATCAGGAGGTGTTTGGCTATAAAAGCATTGTATCAAGGTACACTTAAAAGATTAAATATATAAATTAGTATTTCAAAACAGGTTCTATGTATTCTAAGTGTCTGAGTCATTTCAAACCCACATATTATCCCTATAATTAAAATAAGAACTCTCAATCAAAGATCCTAACCAATTTCTTGGGGAAAGCACACAAGTTAAAAAATAAATGATCAGCTAACCCTTTCAACTTTACATAAATACCACATTTCTCTGCCCATATAGATGTATCATTTTCCTAACTGGCATAAATGACAGAAGTGGTGGTTTCTGTTGTGGGACTTTACAAGGATTCCCCACAAATCATACCTTTAAAGTTTCTTTCCTCTTGAATTAATTCATTCCCTTCTGCAGATGTCTTCCTTGAAAATGTAAGTTCCTCTAAGTCTAGCTGCCCCTAATCATCCTTGGCATTAAGTTTATCAACTAGCGTCTTTCTGGAGTACTAACTCAGAACAAGTGTTTAAGGAATTCTGAAGGCCATTTTGGCAATCTGAATCAAAATTTTGATGCATAGAAATTTTAAGCCTGCAGTAATAGCTATGAAAAGGCACAGATAAATGAATATTTACTGTAGTGTGCTTTATTACAGTAAAAAAAAAATTGAACAACTTGTATGTCCATCAATAGATAACTAACAAAATTATGGTATAAATATAGAACAGAAAACATTTAGATACAATAAAATTATTATACACACACACACCATATATATATATACATATATATATATACATATATATATATACACACTTATTAACATGAGAAGTTGTCTACAACATGTAATTCCATTTATATATAATTGAATGTGTTTGTGTATGTGTGTAAACAAAGAAAGGAAAGAATCACAACCACATGTTAACAGGGCTTTATCTGAGTGGCAGAGTCTCAAGTAACTCTAATCTTTTATAACTTTTACACAATTTTTATATTTTTATATATTTATAAAGGTGTAGCATGAGGCAATCTTCAAGTAGATCTAATTCAATTGCCTCTATTTATCATTTATAAATATATATCTACTGTTTACTTTCTGGATTGATTGAATCATGTCCCTATAAAAATCTACAACGTTCACAGAAGAAAAGAAAAACAACTATTAGATTCGTGTTCCCTATCTAGACCATTCCAATATATTTATCCTGTGATACAAAGACATATTTAACTGAAAAACTTATTCACAATTTTATACTGTGCAAGTCTTTGCCTTTTATTCAGAAACACTGTAGCCTTTATCAAACCCAATTCTCTGGGAAAAAATGGAAGGGACGTGTAGCAGAACTGTGTTATTTCCTGTAGATAAATAGAGGCTTCAAGTGAACCTCCAGAAGCAGATACTCTGTGGAAATTTACTGCTTACTCAAGATCCTTGCAACAAGTTGCCGATGGCAATATTCTTCTATATGTCACACAATCCTTGGCATACTCTTATTTATTATTCTTGTCTTCATATTTTTCCTATTTATTCTAAGATTTAGCCTTTCATATTTAGCCTATAGTGATCCCCTATCTAGGTCTAAGATTTGCTAGAAACACTTATCTCTCAACACCAATAGTTTTTACGAGGATGATTTTGTCTTGTCTCCCCAGCCCCACTGCGGACATTTGGCAAAGTCTGGAGACGTTTTTGGTTGTCATTATTGGGAACGGAAGTGCCAGAAATACTGTTGAACACTGTTAAGCATCTTCCAATGCATAAAACACCCTCCCCACCATGAACACACAAAACAAAGAACTATCTGATTCAAAATATCAATAATGCTGAGGTTGAGCAACCCTTCTCTTGACAGAAGCTCTGGCTGAATGAGAAAAAAATAGGGTACTGAAAAAGAATAGAGGATCCCTCACTCCATGGAAATGACTGTTATTCAACTATGTTAACACATAGCCACCAGAATCAGTTTTAAACCCATTCATCCTTCAGTGAAAATCTGCTTCTGTAAACACAGTTTTACAAGCCAAACAACCAGTGACAGTCTTTTGATTTTGAAAGTCAATCATAAATGAACTCATTCCAAACCCACTACTCAACAGTAATCAATAGTTACTACACATATATAGATGTGATCAAAACATTTGCACCTCTGAAAATCTACCTATCTCCAAACTTTGTGCTCCTCAAAACCCTACATAAAATTAGCAAGTTTCTTTCTTTGGGTATATTGTGCCTGACCAACATAGTTCTATCTTAATCTAGTAAGCAGTAAATTTATCTTTGTCTTTATATTTCAGAGAGTGATAAATCTAGAATTGTCAAAGGATTATGAGAATACCTCTCAATATCTGAAATAAAATGGTAAATTATTGATTTTTATAATAAGGGAAAGCTATGCTGATCAGGAAAAGCAGACTGCGATTTTATTTATGTAATGATTGGGAGTTCTTCAAATAGGAGG
The DNA here is from genome assembly GCF_027475565.1 of Acinonyx jubatus. Classification (NCBI taxonomy): domain Eukaryota; kingdom Metazoa; phylum Chordata; class Mammalia; order Carnivora; family Felidae; genus Acinonyx; species Acinonyx jubatus. The sequence goes on along the minus strand of NC_069388.1, from coordinate 70,172,891 downwards.
TTGTGGCTTTGACACAAACCAAAAAACAGATAAGAAATAAAGGTCATTATGATTGGTCAACAGTATGTGCCTGCAAACAGTATCTTGGATTTCTAAACCCAAGCAGAGGCTAGGAAGGGGCTGTATAATCAACAACCTGATGATGTTAATAATGGAATACAGACTAAACAAAGGAATTTTTTTTTCACAAATTGACAAAACAAGGAGTGTTCTCATAGAAGATTTATAGGGCACCTAGGGCAAAGTTTGACAAATTAACTTTTCATGAATTGTTCAGCAATGTAAAAAACCATTAGCCCTTAGAGCTACATTAGAAATGAGAGTTATTTGGCTTAGGCCTCCATGAAAAATCCTCTTAAACATTCATCATAAAGAATAAAATGCAGGAAACAGCAAAAATATATAAACCAGACTGCATGTATATATAGACAACAGAAAAAGCAAATGAAGCAGCAAGAGAATAAAGAGGTTAGTGGGGAAAAAAGTCATACTTTCAAACATAAAGATCTAATGACCTTATACAAAAACCTAGGTCTAATATTTCCAGTATTAAATATTTGTGTAAATAACTTTATGTAAAGACTGAGCTTAATTTTACAAAGACCTTGGTCTATCAGCCTTCTGTAAAGCCTTATTTGGTTAGAGATTCTAAAATAAAATAAATTCAGCAATAAAAGCTCAGTGAAACAAGGGGGCACCTGGGTGTTCAGCTGGTTGAGCATCCAACTCTTGATTTCAGCTCAGGTCATGATCCTAGGATCATGGAATCCAGTCCCATACTGAGTGTGGAGCCTGCTTAAGATTCTCTCTCTCTCCCTGTGTCCCTCTCCCCAACTCATGCACTCTCTATAAATACATACATGCATATATACATACATACATACATACATACATACATACATATATACATACATAAATGCTCTATGAAACTAGTCAGAACTCAGAATCTGTTGATATTAACTCATGTGGCCCAAAATAGAGAGTTTGGGCCCAATGGGACCGAGGAGAACACTTGTTGCTCTGAGCATCCCCTATAATCCTACTAAACTGAGATTTTGAAAATAATCTCAGTAGACCCTCAGATATTCTGGTGAATTTTTGACAAACTGTGGCTCTATCAAAACTCAGAAACAAATGATGCCTCTATATGCTTCTCTATCAGGAGAATGAAATACTTCACTTTAAAAGCCTTGACCCTCAACCTAGAATTTCTAGTAAATGTTTTTTTTCTCCTTTCTGGTCACTTTGCTATAGTTATTCAAAGAGTATATCATGAGGTTGCCCAGATTTTATAGCACATTTCTTGGGAAGCATTTCATTGTTTAATTGATGAATTTATTGAAAAAATATTAGTGATTGGTAATTATGTAACAGAAATAACTTTCGGTGTTAAATGATCAGCCATATTTGTTCATCTATGAGTCATCATTCATCTGAGATTGGGCTATTTTCCTACAAAGTTCTAAAATTAATTTCAATAAAATTTAATTTTAATATCATGTTTAATTATTGTCAATTAAGCCTCAAAAATAAACACATAAGCTTTCTTATTTTATTCATATAAGAATAGAAAATTTTGGCATCCTGATTTTTTGAAGAAATAGAAATGCCAGAAAAAAAAGTAATTTCATGTTTTTGGAAATATTTGTCACTAAAATGGCCTATTAGAGCAGAAGAAAAAAAATTAACATTTTAATAAGACCATTTTTAGTACCTACATTCACAGGTTAGTCAATATTATGGAAAGTAATTTTGTTTCTAAAATACAATTTATTTTCTTTCCTAATATCAGAAGTGTCCACCCAATTATTGAACCAAAATTTTAAAGGGTATTCTCGATATCCTCATTCACTTCCAGTCCTTCAGTTAGTCTGTCCTACCTAACTGCTTTACCCCTAAAATGTAAATCTACCCACTCATCTCCACCACTACACTAATTCCCTAATCCTTGTCCAGATTACTACTAGAGCCTACCATATCCTCCCATCTATTGTACTCTTGCCTTTCTGTAATCTACTTCTCAAAGAGCAGCCAAAAAGATCATACTAAAATATACACCATATTGTATAATATTCCAGTTTAACAACCTCCAATAACAAAACTCAAAATTACTTACCAAAGTCATGGCTGGTTCTAATCACATTGTTCCTAATTTGCTGACATGACTTCCTTCCTTTTTTCTTCTTATTCAAAACAATCCTGCCGGATTGACTTTCTTTTCCTAGAAGAGACCAAGCATTTATTTGTCTCATGGCTTTTGCATTTATTATTCCACCTGCTGAAAATGGTCCCTCACTCCTTAGATTGAAGGCTTTTATAAACTATCAAGTCTTACAGCAATAGTCACCTAGTTAAAGAGGACTTTCTAGAATATGCATGGCCTTTTCACATCGCTCAGCTTTATATGTCAAGCATACATCCTTCATAGCACACTTACGAACATATGATATTACCTTCTTCAATATTTCTTTTGCTCCATTATTGTCTTTCTCACCCACTAAAATATAAGCCCTAAAAATGTTTGTCTATCTTATTCACTGTCACCTTAGCGCCTACCACAATATCTGCAAGATACTAAGTATTCAATAAATATGTATTGAGTAAATACATTTTATGTTTCATTGACTCATGAAATCATGCATGTAAATGGGACAGGTTCAAGGGAATCAGGAAAATATCTTACGTGTCTGAACTGGGAAGTGTCCCCCCACCAAGTAATGGCTGGATCCCCATTTCTGACTTTTGTTACATTTCTTTCTTGGTACTCTCAACAATGATATTTAGATTTGGCTCTCCAGAGATTATTTGATAGTTTTCTCCTTTAAAAATCCTACAAGTCTCTAAATCATTATTTTCCAGTGGTGGAAGAGATTGGCACATACCCCACGAGCACATCTTCTTCAGGGTGTTTGGTAACATTGTGAACTGAACATAATTTTCAACAGTAGTTTATTAAGTGAGGAAGCATTGAAATTGAAGACCAGAATGTTCTCTATGTCCTGGAATTTAGAGGTAGAGAACATCAGTCTTGAAAGCTCTTAGAATTTGGTGCCAGTCAGTAATTTATCTCCTCTGATATGCTGATATCCTTCTTCTTTGCATCAAAGAAAAGCAGGGTTTAATTTTTTTTTGCAATTTATCATTCACTCATACAATGTGAATATATTATTTTCTTCCCATTCAATCATTGCCAAATGGACACTGAACTTTAATTTTTGTAGAAGTATGCGGTGTGTGGAGATTAGCCTAGGAGTAAAAAGATTGACTGAATTAGGAACTAAATAATCAAGTGTTCAAATACTAACTCTACCTTTGCTAGCTGTGTGAACTTGGGAAAATTTTGTAACCTCCCTGGGCCTATGTTCTCATCGTTAATACTTAAGATATCTAACAATATTGTTATGAGTAACAAATTTGTACAAAGAATGTGTTCATTATAGTGCTTGACACCCAGCAGAAATAACATAAGTGTAATTTACCTCTTATAGCTTTGCTTGTATGCCCTTAATGGAAAATGTTCTGAGAACACTGGAAAGGCATATACAAACAAAATTTTAAAATAAAAAATGTAGCCTTCTATATATCAAATATAAATGTAGAAAAACAATATACAAATTCTAGCACCTCTGAAACGCCAGGTGTTGTAAATAAATTTATAGGTATCATTAACTTAAGAGATTGCAAGTTGAAAATAGACTGTTTAAAATGCTTAAGAAGGGTTCAGAAGAACTAACACAGCTAGGAGGCTGTTCACAGAGGGGAGATAGGCAGGTCAAGGCCCAACACTCACCAGAGAAGGATGGTTCAGCCCCCAGAGAAGGATTATGATTCAGATCCAAGAGAAGGATTCAACAGAGGGACAAGTTTTTTAGTTTCTATTTTGGAATGGTTTCAAACCTACAGAAAAGTTACTAAGTAGTTCACATAACATTCTTATACTGTACTCTTTACCATTATGTTGAACATTTTTCCACATTTATTTTCTCTCTCTCTCTCTGCCTCTCTGTCCTCTCCCCCCCCTTTTTTTCCCTCACCACATACATTTTTTTTTTCTGAACAATTTGGAAAAAAGTTGCAGACATCTTTCCCATTTACTTCTAAATACTTCACTGTAAATTTCCTAAGAACAAGAACATTTTATTATATAATTTTAATATAATTTTCAAAGTCAGGATATCCACTTTGATATGATATAGTATCTAAACTGTAGGTATTATTCAAAGGTTCACCAACTGCCCCAATAATGCTCTTTATAAGCAAAAGACTATCCTGAACCATTCACTTGTCCTATCTCTTTAATTTTCTTTAATCTATAAACCTTTCTCACCCTTTCTTTGTCTTTCATGTCATCAATAATGTTGAAGGGTAGAGGTCAGTTATTTTTTCAAAAATGTCCCTCAGTTTGGGCCTGTCTGATGGTTTCTCATAACTGGATAAAATTATAACCTATGGAGTCTGTGTATTCTTCTCAAGGACCATTTTCCTCTCTAAATCTTCTAGCTCTATTTGAAACCACACTGATCTCTTCATTCTCTGCACTCCTATTGTATTTAGAGTCAATGCCATTACATTAGACCTAAATCTTCTCTGACATAAATTTACCTGAGACGACAGGGTGTCTTCTGTACCTGTCATCATATAGCCCTCTGTTATATAGGAAGAAGGCACGCAATTAGACTTCATGTAAGGAAAATAATATATGAAATTGATGTTTCACAAGCTATGTTATCCAATGAAAAGTGAGCAAAAGTGTCCATTTCATCATTCAACTGGATCCTCTGAACTTTCCATTCATGTCCAAGGTCATCTATGGAAGAAGGCAGACAGACTATTTAAATTCATCTTATTCTGGTCATAATTGGCTTAGGAGATTCTGAGGAGACAATAATTCTAGAGTCAAATCTGAAATTATGACAGAAATGAGGATAAAATTAATGAAATTGGGTTCCATAAAGGCAGGAGAAGAAACATTTACTCATGTTTTCTTTCACATTTTTTCCAACTACTGCAAAACATTTATTGTTACATTCTAGTCTAGTGTATGTGTATGTCTTTTAGCAAGCACAACACACAGCCTAGATCATCATTCCATACCCCAAAAAGGCTTGTGACCTAGAAATTGTCTTGTGATACTCTAGTGTATGAGACTCTGGTTATGGATGCTACTGTTTTCACCTCCATTTGCTGGGCTTCCTATTGCTTCTGAAGTGTCACCATGTAGAAACCTGCTTTCCAGGAAGCCCTTGCTTTAGGGAACAATTAAGATCATCTGTTCTTCATTCACAGCAGTTGGAGGCCCACTGGAGTTTAGGAAGATTAAAAATTTGGAGATTTGGTGACTTTAATATGCCCATTTTGCAATGAGAGCTGAAAACGGGGCTATAATAAGGATCCCCTTGTGCACAAAAAGCTTAGAGAATAGAGAAAATACACAGAAACTGCAACATCTTTAAAAACAAAACAGTTGCATTTTTAAAAAATATATGAAGAAAGTAGAAAACAGCAGAATCCCAGCTGAGGCAATCATTGCATTTTATGGATACTCAGTCTAAAGCATTTAAATTTAACAATTAAAAAGACACTGGGGAAGAAGGTAATGTTCCATTTTGGTACTTTAAACCTGTTGTTTATGTTTCACTGAGTTCTCAAAATTTTCAGCTGTTCCTGCTTAAAACCAGAGGTGCAAATATTTGAATTCTAGAACAAGATTACGAATCAAGCAAGACAAATAGTCAAATTACTTTAAAGAAACAGAATGCTCAAGATTTCGGTGGACTGAGAGGGAGAAAAAAATCATTTTAAGCAGTGATTCACACCATGACAGAGAACAATTTATGAGAAAATACAGTATCATAAAAATGGAAACTCAGAGATGCTATTCTTTAAAAGAATAATTAAAATAAGAGCATAATAATGCCTACTTCTATTTCTTTGGATTACATCATCTTATTAGCTCCACCAAATTCAGAACATATGATATTATAAATATTTTCTTACATATAGATTACTGAGCCCAGGCACAGAATTTTATTAATTATAATAATAATTTATGAAGGAACAAAAATGAAAAGTGGGACATTCAATCTCTTCAGTAAGGCAACACTTTTTCTTTCTAGTATATCCAGTATGTCATTAATACCATGAAGTATCTGTTAGGCACATGGCCTCATAGTAGATAATATATAAATAAGTTAAACTGTCATGTACTTATTTATTGAAAAACTATAAAAGAAAATAAACAGGTATAAAAACTCTGCCTTCTATTTATATTCAGTCCTGGTCTACTTCCACATTCTCTGACTACCATATGTAGCTATCAAACTGAGTGAAACAAATACTGAAAAAAATACTAAAATCTTTATAGCAGAGATATTAGCTCAATATGTTAAGTTTGGCTGTATATGCTAATACTGGATAAATACAGAAAAGGTACTAGTTTAAACATTTTGATTACTTTGACCAGGGAGGAGTGAATTACAAAAGCTATTCATGTAAATAATATTTGAGGAACTTTCATATGCCATGCACTGTAATTGAGGCCAGGATATGGCAGTGAACAAGATGGTCAAGGTGAACACTTATCACTCATCTCAAGTATAGTAAGAAAAAGAAAAAGAAAAAGAAAAAAAAGGATAATATAAGAGGAACTGTAGAGGGAGGGAATAAGAAGTGTTTCAAAGGTCAGGGGAAAAGTTTTTGAGGAGGTGACATTTAAACTAAAATCTGATTGACAGGAAGCTCCAACCACAAAATGACCTGAGAGCAGCGTATTCTTGGTAAAGAGAACTATAGGTGCAAAGGCTTGGCTGGATGGAGGGAAAGAAAAGAGTGTTACGGTTTAGTGCAATAAATGCAAGTCCCTAAATTCACTGGTGCATGCCTCTGCCAGTTCAATCAAAACAGTCTGATCAGTTGTGTGTAGACATGACTTACTGTGGGGTTACCTCCCCATAGAAGACAAAATGCACCTAGGATGGAGAACTTAGTCTAGAAAAAACTTGATAGCCATGGTCCTTTTTGGTTAACCCCTGCTTAGTTCCCCTTTACAGGGTTCATGGCTGTCTCTGAATCTTGACTCTTAAAATACTGTCTTTGTAAAAAATCTGCAGAGATGAGTATCAACACTTGGCATGCCATCTGCATAGAGCTAATTATATACACTTTGTTATTTGTCACTATAAGATATTTCAGAATGAAATGTGTGAACCATCTGCCAACAACTTTATTCACATTTCTTGGATCATCAACAAGAACCCTTATACTTCTTTTCCCCTCAGGAAACACAAATTGTAATGTGCACAAGGTGGGTAGATGGAAAAAAAATCTAAAAATGTTTTTGCCGTGTACCAGAAAATAGTAGATATTTTCAGTAGAATAACCCAGAATCATTTATATCCATTACTCTGCCATGTATCCTTGAGACATTGTTATACAAACTAAAGCTAACCCCCCAAGTGTCAGACAGGCACCAGTGCTTTTGGCATTATTTATATGATTGTTGGGTAAGAAAGAATAAAGAATCCATGAGCTTAAAATAAATTGCAGTTTGCCATTTGATTATGTAAATATGTGGTTGCATGATCCCCAAATTCTCCAAATCACAATTTATGCACAAAGGCAAAACCAGCTTTTGTGTTTTGAAAAGCAGGTGCACAATTATTCCTGCAAAGAAAAAAGAGAGTCATTTGCAGTGATTTTGGGGGGGAGATGATTGAGCAATTACAGGCGTACATGCTAATTTTGTTTCATCCTCTGACCATCTTCTGTTTATAAAATGGACAAGCCTTTCTCTCTTTTAGAAAAGAGAAAGAAGCTGCAGAAACAATGATAAATAAGTGGGACAATTTATGCAGTTGCCAGTGGACATCAACTTGGCACAACATGTTTAAGCATTTCTCATGGAGGACTTGTCATGGCCCTGCATTTAATGAAACACCCAAAGTTTAATATCTAACTTACTGACAGTGTTGTCCAAACACCCCCACAGAAAGCCAAGGATTCAGTATTACTTGAAATATTCATATATTTTTTAAATTTCTCATTCCAGTATAGTTAACATACAGTATTATAATAGTTGTAGGTGTACAAGATAGTGATTCGATGATTCACTTACTCAGGGCTCATCAAGTGTACTCTTTATTTTAAGTTTATTTATGTATTTTGAGAAAGAGTGTGAGTGAGCAGGAGAGGGGCAGAGAGACCGGATTGAGAGAGAGAGAGAGAGAGAGAGAGAGAGAGAATCCCAAGTAGTCTCAACACTGTCAAGCACAGAGCCCTACACTGGGCTCGATCTCACAAACTGCAAGATCATGACCTGAGCTGAATCAGCACAATCAAGAGTCAGACATTTAACCAACTGAGCCACCCAGGAGCCCCAAGGTAAGTGTACTCTTAATCCCCTTCACCTACTTCACCCACTTCACCCATTCTCTCATCCATCTCCCATCTAGTAGCCATCAGTTTGTTATCTACAGATAAAAGTCTGTTTTTTTTAATTTTGCCTCCTTTTTTCTTCATTTGTTTTGTTATTTAAATTTTGTTCATGAGTGAAATCATATGGTATTTGTTTTTCTCTGACTTACTTCACTTAGCATTATACCCTCTGGATCCATCCAAGTTGTTGCAAATGGGAAGATTTCATTTTTTTTTTATGGCTGAGTAATAATTGATTGTGTGTGTGTGTGTGTGTACACAACATTTTCTTTATCCATTCATCTATTGATGGACTTGGGCTGCTCCCATAATTTGGCTATTGTAAATAATGGTGCAATAAACATAAGGGTGCATATATCTTTTTGAATTCATGTTTTTGTATTCTTTGGTAAATATCCAGTAGTGAAATTACTGAATTATATGGTAATTCTTTTAATTTTTTAGGGAATCTCCATATTGTTTTCTACAGTGCCTACACCAGTTTTATTTCCTACCAACAGTGCATGAGTGTTCACTTTTCTGTACATCCTTACTAACGCTTGTTGTTTCTTGGGGTTTATTTTTAATTTTTTTTTAATGTTTATTTATTTTTGAGACAGAAAGAGACAGAGCATGAATGGGGGAGGTTCAGAGAGGAAGGGAGACACAGAATCTGAAGCAGGCTCCAGGCTCTGAGCTGTCAGCATAGATCCTGATGCGGGGCTCGAACTCACAGACTGTGAGATCATGACCTGAGCCGAAGTTGGAAGCTCAACCGACTGAGCCACCCAGGCGCTCCTCCTGGGTTTTTTATTTTACACATTCTGATAGGTATGAGGTGATATCTCACTGTAGCTTTGATGTGCATTTCCCTGATGATGAGTGATGTTGAACATCTTTTCATGTGTCTATTGGCCATCTTGTGTCTTATTTGGAGAAATGTCTGTTCATGTCTTCTGCCCATATCCAAATGGGATTATCTGGGGGTTTTGTGTGTTGAGTTGTGTAAGTTCTTTGCAACATGTATAATTTTTAATTCTACTTTCTAACAGGAAAGAAATTGAGAGATGAAGGTAGATTAAAAGAGTGTATACTTTGATTTGTAAATTCAACCCACTTCCTTGCTACCTGAGCTTCCCTCAAAGACAAAGGGGCCATGAATTCACTGTGATATAAGATTAGAATTTGGATAATTCTAGAAAGTAGAAAAGTGGCAGGAATCATGTCCTTGAGTTTTGAGCTACTTGTACTACTTGAATTCTAAAAGTTTTCCAGGACTAGAACTGTAATTAATACTATGAACAGTCAAATTTCTATTTCCAAAATAAAATTTTATAATAGATTTCGATGGAAGATGGCGGCATAGGAGGATGCTGGGCTCACCTTGTCCTGATGATCACTTAGATTCCACCCACATCTGCCTAAATAACCCAGAAAACTGCCAGAAATCTAGCAGAACAGATTCTCTGGAACCAAGTGTAGAAAAGAGGCCCACAGAAGAGGTTAGGGAAGGTGGAGAGGCTGTGCGTGCTACACAGACTGGTGGGAGGGAGCCGGGGCAATGGAGGGGCAGCCCGCCTGGCAAGGCGGAATCCCCGAGTCTGGCTTGCAAAAGCAGAGGGATTGGACTGCGTGAGTTCTCACAGCCAGCAGGACTTAACATCTGGAATGTTAAAAGTTAACAGCTCTGCCCTCAGAGAGCAGGGAGGACAAGAGGATGCTGGGAGGGAGAGTTGTTGAACCCCGGAAGACAGAGCTCAGCTCGGCAGGGGAATGAAGGCACTGGCAAGTGCCATTCCCCTCTCCCATCTGCCAGCTGAAATTCCAAAGGGAACCAGTTCCTGTCACCAAATTTGCTTGCACCGCACAAATGTCCAATGCTGTGCTTCTGTGGATCCATCCCTCTGATGGGCCTGCCTCCCTCCCAGTGCTGCAGAGCCCCTCCCGCAGGGGACATCCCATGTCAAAGCTAGCTAAGCATGCCCTCCTGCCCCTGTGCACCTTGTGGATCCATCCTGGCTAATAAGCCCTTGGCCAGATCCCATCGTGGTGGCACCACAACCTGGAAGTATGCAAGTAGCCCAGACAGGGGACACACCACTCCACAGTGAGTCCTGTCCCTGGGAGAGAGGAAGATAAGGTACACACCAGTCTGACTGTGGCCCCATCGGTGGGCTGAGGACAGACATCAGGTCTGACTGAGGCCCCACCCAGCAAAACAAGTTACTCCAGACAGCACAGGGGAAGTGCCCTGTAGTTGGGAGCTACCACAGGGACAAGCCAAAATGACGAAACAGAAGAATTCTCCTCAAAAGAAATTCCAGGAAGTAGCGACAGCTAATGAATTGATCAAAAATGATTTAAGCAATATAATGGAACAAGAATTTAGAATAATAGTCATAAATTAATCACTGGGCTTGAAAAAACGATAGAGGACAGCAGACAATCTATTGTTCCAGAGATCAAGGGACTAAGAAATAGTCATGAGGAACTAAAAACTGCTATAAATGAGGTACAAAATAAAATGGAGGCGGCCATAACATGGATTGAAGAGGCAGAGGAGAAAATAGGTGAATTAGAAGATAAAATTATGGAAAAAGAGGAAGCTGAGAAAAAGAGAGATAAAAAAAATCCAGGAGTATAAGCAGAGAATTAGAGAACTAAGTGATGCAATCAAACAAAACAATATCCATATCATAGGAATTCCAGAAGAAGAAGACAGAGAGAAAGGGGCTGAAGGTGTACTTGAACAAATCATAGCTGAGAACTTCCCTGATCTGGGGAAGGAAAAAGGCATTGAAATCCAAGAGGCACAGAGAACTCCCTTCAGAAGTAACTTGAATCGATCTTCTGCACGACATATCATGGTGAAACTGGCAAAATACAAGGAAAAAGAGAAAATTCTGAAAGCAGCTAGGGATAAACAGGTTCTAACTTACAAAGGTAGATACATAAGAGTAGTAGCAGACCTATCTACTGAAACTTGGCAGGGCAGAAAAGAATGGCAGGAAATCTTCAATGTGATGAACAGAAAAAATATGCAGCCAAGAATCCTCTATCCAGCAAGTCTGTCATTCAGAATAGAAGGAGAGATAAATGTTTTCCCAAGCAAACAAAAACTGAAGGAATTCATCACCACTAAACCAGCCCTACAAGAGATCCTAAGGGGGATTCTGTGAGTGAAATGCTGCAAGGACCACAAAGTACCAGAGACATCACTACAAGCATGAAACCTACAGACATTACAATGATTCTAAACTCATATCTTTCAATAATAACACTGGATGTAAATGGACTAAATGCTCCAAGCAAAAGAAATAGGGTATCAGAATGGATAAAAAAAAACACAACAAGATCCATCTATTTGCTGTCTACAAGAGACTCATTTTAGACCCGAGAACACCTTCGGATTGAAAGTGAGGGGATGGAGAACTATCTATAACTCTAGTGGAAGTCAAAGGAAAGCTGGAGTAGCCATACTTATATCAGACAAACTAGACTTTAAATTAAAGGCTGTAACAAGAGATGAAGAAGGGCATTATATAATAATTACAGGGTCTATCCATCATGAAGAGCTAACAATTATAAATGTCTATGTGCCAAATATGGGAACCCCCAAATATATGAAACAATCACAAACGTAAGCAACCTTATTGATAAGAATGTAGAAATTGCAGGGGATATTAATACCTCACTTACAACAAAGGATAGATTATCTAGACACGGGATCAATAAAGAAACAAGAGTCCTGAATGATACATTGGATCAGATGGACTTGACAGATATATTTAAAACTCTGCATCCCAAAGCAACAGAATATACTTTCTTCTTGAGAGCACATGGAACATTCTCCAAGATAGATCGCATACTGGGTCACAAAACAGCCCTTAATAAGTATAAAAGAACTGAGGTCATACCATGCATACTTTCAGACCACAATGCTATGAAGCTTGAAATCAATTACAGGAAAAAGCCTGGAAAACCTCCAAAAGCATGGAGGTTAAAGAACACCCTGATAAAGAATGAATGGGTCAACCAGGCAATTAGAGAAGAAATTAAAAAATATATGGAAACAAATGAAAATGAAAATACAACAATCCAAACGCTTTGGGACGCAGCAAAGGCAGACCTGAAAGGAAAATACATTGCAATCCAGGCCTATCTCAAGAAACAAGAAAAATCCCAGGTACAAAATCTAACAGCACACCTAAAGGAAATAGAAGCAGAACAGCAAAGACACCCCAAACCCAGCAGAAGAAGAGAAATAATAAAGATCAGAGCAGAAATAAACAATATAGAATCTAAAAAAAACTGTAGAGCAGATCAATGAAACCAAGAGTTGGTTTTTTGAAAAAATAAACAAAATTGATAAACCTCTAGCTAGGCTTCTCAAAAAGAAAAGGGAAAGGACCCAAATAGAAAAATCATGAATTAAAATGGAATTATTACAATCAATCCCTCAGAAATACAAGCAATTATCAGGGAATACTATGAAAAACTATATGCCAACAAAATGGACAACCTGGAAGAAATGGAAAAATTCCTAAACACCCACACACTTCCAAAACTCAAACAGGAAGAAATAGAGAACTTTAACAGACCCATAAACAGTGAAGAAATTGAATCAGTTATCAAAAATCTCCCAATAAATGAGTGTCCAGGACCAGATGGCTTCCCTGAGGAATTCTACCAGACATTTAAAGCAGAGATAATACCTATCCTTCTCAAGCTGTTCCAAAAAATAGAAAGGGAAGGAAAACTTCCAGACTCATTCTATGAAGCCAGCATTACTTTGATTCCCAAACCAGACAGAGACCCAGCAAAAATGAGAACTACAGGTCAATATCCCTAATGAATATGGATGCAAAAATTCTCAACAAGATACCAGCAAATCGAATTCAACAGGATATAAAAGAATTGTACACCATGATCAAGTGGGATTCATTCCTGGGCTGTAGGGCTGGTTCAACATTCTCAAATCAATCAATGTGATACATCACATTAATAAAAGAAAAGATAAGAACCTGTCAATCGATGCAGAAAAAGCATTTAAGAAAATTCAGCATCCTTTCTTAATAAAAACCCTCGAGAAAATCGGGATAGAAGGAACATACTTAAACATCATTAAAGCCATTTATGAAAAGCCCATAGCTAATATCGTCCTCAATGGGGAAAAACTGAGAGCTTTCCCCCTGAGATCAGGAGTACGACAGGGATGTCCACTCTCACCACTGTTGTTTAACATAGTGTTGGAAGTTCTAGCATCAACAATCAGACAACAGAAGGAATTCAAAGGCATCAAAATTGGCAAAAAGGAAGTCAAGCTTTCACTTTTTGCAGATGACATATTATACATGGAAAACCCGATAGACTCCACAAGTTTGCTAGAACTGATCCATGAATTCAGCTAAGTCGCAGGATACAAAATCAATGTACAGAAATTAGTTGCATTCTTATACACTAATAATGAAGCAACAGAAAGACAAATAAAGAAACTGATCCCATTCACAACTGCACCCAGAAGCATAAAATACCTAGGAATAAGTCTAATCAAAGATGTAAAAGATCTGTATGCTGAAAACTATAGAAAGCTTACAAATGAAATCGAAGAAGATACAAAGAAATGGAAAAACATTCCATGCTCATGGGTTGGAAGAATAAATATTGTTAAAATGTCAATACGACCCAAAGCAATCTACACATTCAATGCAATCCAAATCAAAATTCAACCAGCATTCCTCTCAAAGTCAGAACAAGCAATCCTAATATTTGTATGGAACCACAAAGACCCTGAATAGCCAAAGTAATATTGAAGAAGACCAAAGTGGGAGGCATCACAATCCCAGATGTTAGCCTCTACTAAAAACTGTAATCATTAAGACAGTATGGTTTTGGCACAAAAACAGACACATAGACCAATGGAATAGAATAGAAACCCCAGAACTAGACCCACAAACGTATGGCCAACTAATCTTTGACAAAGCAGGAAAGAATATCCAATTGAAAAAGTCTCTTTAACAAATGGTGCTGGGAGAACTGGACTGCAACATGCAGAAGGATGAAACTAGACCACTTTCTTACACCATTCACAAAAATTAACTCAAAATAGATAAAGGACCTGAATGTGAGACAGGAAACCATCAAAACCCTAGAGGAGAAAGCAGGAAAAAACCTCTCTGACCTCAGCCGCAGCAAGATCTTACTTGATACATCTCCAAAGGCAAGGGAATTAAAAGCAAAAATGAACTATTGGGACCTCATAAAGATAAAAAGCTTCTGCACAGCAAAGGAAACAATCAACACAACTAAAAGGCAATCGATGGAATGGGAAAAGATATTTGGAAATGACATATCAGACAAAGGGCTAGTATCCAAAATCTATAAAGAGCTCACCAAACTCCACATCCAAAAAACAAATAATCCAGTGAAGAAATGTGCAGAATAGACACTTCTCTAGAAGTGAATAGACATGAATAGACACTTCTCTAAAGAAGACATCCAGATGGCCAACAGGCACAGGAAAAGATGGTCAATGTCACTCCTCATCAGGGAAATACAAATCAAAACCACACTGAGATATCATCTCACGCTATTCAGAGTGGCTAAAATGAACAAATCAGGAGACTATAGATGCTGGCAAGGATGTGGCGAAACGGGAACCCTCTTGCACTGTTGGTGGAAATGCAAACTGGTGCAGCTGTTCTGGAAAACAGTATGGAGGTTCCTCAAAAAATTAAAAATAGACCTACCCTATGACCCAGCAATAGCACTGCTAGGAATTTACCCAAGGGATACAGGAGTGCTGATGCATAAGGGCACCTCTACCCCAATGTTTATAGCAGCACTCTCAACAATAGCCAAATTATGGAAAGAGCCTAAATGTCCATCAACTGATGAATGGATAAAGAAACTGTGGTTCATATATATAATGGAATATGACTTGGCAATGAGAAAGAGTGAAATATGGCCTTTTGTAGAAATGTGGATGGAACTGGAGAGTGTTATGCTAAGTGAAATAAGTCATACAGAGAAAGACAGATACCATATGTTTTCACTCTTATGTGGATCCTGAAACTTAACAGGAGATCATGGGGGAGGGGAAGGGAAGAAAACAAAAGTTAGAGAGGGAGGGAGCCAAACCATAAGAGACTCTTAAAAACTGAGAATAAACTGAGGGTTGATGAGGGGTGGGAGGGAGGGGAAAGTGGGTGATGGGCACTGAGGAGGGCACCTTTTGGGGTGAGCACTGGGTGTTGTATGGAAACCAATTTGAGAATAAATTTCATGTTAAAAATTTTATAAATGAAGTTGACTTAAATGTATACATCTAAAATTTATGTGTACACATACATATGTACACATAACTGCACAAACACAGGCACTGTTTTTAACAATGTTTTTATAATCTATATTTTAAGGATCAGATGAAGAATATCTAATTGTAGAAAACCATTTTACATAATTCAAAATAATTGAAATGTCAATTACTCTTGGAAATTATCTCATTGAAACTACTTGGGAAATATTCAAGCGTAGATAATTTTATCCAAATAATTTGATGGGACTACTGGTAAACCATTAGAACAGAAACACTTGGTATAAATGAACTGCAGCCAAGAATTAGAAATGGTCTATCATAATATTTTTATAATAAGATGGAAAAAATGTATCTGTAGACTAATTAATCTAGATTAGATTAAAATAGGTGTATGTGGTAAATATCCTGATCAACAGGGTATGGACACATGAATCAATAATAATTGTGAAAAGGCTCAAGGCATATATTACTATAATATATCCTCGAACATTCTGGGCATCAAGCTCATGAATGTTTTTCATGAGTTAAAAGTAATATGTTTATTATTCGCCCACTAAAAGAAATGGACAGAAATTGTAAGGAAGGAGTCAGGATTATAAGTGACAAGAGGAAATAATGGACCAAAATTATCAAAAAGAAAGTGATACTCTAAAATGTAATTGGATATCATAAAAAGTACAGGATAAAGCTAGAATCTTTTCTGTGCCATTTACTCATTGTATACAGAGGAGCAGTTTGCTTAACTTCTCTTTCAATTTCTTCATCTACAAAATGGGTATAATTTTTAAAAGTACTGATGTGTTATGAATGTTATAGGATTAAATGAGTTTAAAGGATGTTTAGGCACAGTCAGGTACTATTGTACCTGTAAAAAGAAAAACAAAAAAGAAGGGGGTGTTTTGGCTGCAAGTTCAGTGTGAATCAATAGTGTCATGAGATTATCAAAATACATTGACCTAGGGCTTCATTAAAAGAACAAAAATATCAGAGCGCCAGGGTGGCTGAGTAGATTAAGCATCCAAGTTCGGCCCAGGTCATGATCTCACAGTTTGTGGGTTGGAACCCTGTGTCGGACTCTGTGCTGACAGCTCAGAGCCTGGAGCCTGCTTTGGATTCTGTGTCTCCCTCTCTACTTGTGACTCCCCCCCTGCACTCACTCTCTGTCTCTCTGTCTCTCAAAAATAAATAAACATTTAAAAAATTTTTTAAAGAAAGAAAGAAAATATCAATACTGAGAAGTCTATGAGAATGTAGGCACCTGCAAAACCAGACCCCAGCTACACGTTCCTTTCTGGTACATCTGCCTTCTGCCTTCTGCTGTCTCTCTTTTTTTGTTTCTCTATGCACACTTTTCTTATATCTATTTCTTTCTTTTTTTCTCTCTCTTCTTTCCTTCCTTCCTTCCTTCCTTCCTTCCTTCCTTCCTTCCTTCCTTTTTTCCTTCTTATCCCACTTTCTCTCTCCCCTTCCTTCTATGCCACTTCTTTTCTGTCACATTAGAGGAAACTCTCACATTTTTGAGTGCATCTAGGGGAGAGCACTCCCCTAGATGCTGACAACTGGAACTGGGGCATCAGAATGGCAGCTGCAAAACAGACTGCAGGGCTCAGGGAGAAGACATGCTGAGGAGAAAAGTGAGCTATTTTCAAGATCACTAAAAGTTACTCTTTTTTTTAAGTTTATTTATTTATTTCAAGAGAACCAGAGAGAGTATGAGTAGGGGAGGGGCAGAGAAAGAGGGAAAAATCTCAAGCAAACTCTGAGCTGTCAGTGCAGAGTCCATGTGGGGCTTCAATTCAGAGACACTAAGGTCATGACCTGAGCCTAAATCAAGAGTTGAACATTTAACAAACTGAGCCATCTAGGTGCCCCTAAAGTTGGCCAGTTTAAACCACGTCTATAAAAATTCTCAGGGGGCAAGAAGAATAAATGGAGAAATCACAGAAAAGATATTTGGATTAAAAAAATAAATTTGAACCTACAACTTTGGAATTAAGAATAGTCTCCTCAAAAGGGTAACCCTATGCACTTTTGGTGGGAATATAAATTAGTGCAACCACTTTGAAAAGGGTATGGGGGGTTTCTCAAAAAATTAAAATAGAACTACCACACCAGCAATCCCAGTTCTGGGTATGTATCTGAAGGAAATGAAATCATTATGTTGAAGTGATATCTACACCCACATGTTTATTGAAACATTATTCACAATAACTAAGACATAGAAAGAACCTAAGTATACATCCACTGATGAGTGGAAAAAGTACATTCTGCAATATGTGATAACATGGATGGACCCTGAGGGCATTTTACTAAATTAAATAGGTCAAACAAAGACAAATACTGTATGATTTCATTTATATGTGGGATTTTTAAAAAGCCAAATATGGGCACCTGGGTGGTTCAGTCCGTTAAACTTCCAATTCTTGGTTGTGGCTCAGGTCATGATCTCATATTTCATGAGACTGAGCCCTGTGCATGAAGCATGGAGTCCACTTGGGATTTTCTCTTTCCCTCTCTCTGTCTCTGCCCCTCCTCCATTCATGCTCTCCTCTCTCTCTCTCTCTCTCTCACTCTCTCTCTCTCAAAATAAATAAATAAACTTTTAAAAAAAAAA
This sequence comes from Acinonyx jubatus, assembly GCF_027475565.1. NCBI lineage: Eukaryota > Metazoa > Chordata > Mammalia > Carnivora > Felidae > Acinonyx > Acinonyx jubatus. Next base: position 70,154,547 of record NC_069388.1, on the reverse strand, counting down.
AGTAAAAAACCAAATTCAGAGAAAATAGATCAATGGCTATGGAGGGCTAGGTATTAGGGGAAATGGGGAGATGTTGGTCAAACGGTATAAACTTCCAGTTATAAGATGAATAAGTTCCAGGGATCTAAGGTACAACATGGGTGACTATAGTGAATACTGTATTTTATGCTCGACAGCTGTTAGAGTAAATTTCAAGTGTTCTCAACACAAGGGGGAAAAAAGGTAACTAGGTAATAGATGTGTTAATTTTATTGTCATTTTGCAATACATATATGTACATAAAATCATCACTTTGTATACCTTACACTTACACAATGTAAGTTGTTAATTATGTCTCAATATAGCTGAAAGGAAAAAAAAAAACAGAATAATCCCCTTATGAAGCAGTGAATTTCCTCTATCCCAGAAATTCAGAAAGGGACTGGAGAATCTATGATTACATGAAGCTGACTTAAATAAACTGGAAAAGGCCTCTCAGGTTTTTGATTTCTTTGTTTGTTTCTTTGTTTGAAGTAAGCTCTACCCCCCAAAAGTAACTTGAACTCAGGGCCCTGGATTTTAAGAGCTGCATGCTCTACTACTCACTGAGCTAGCTGGGGGCCCTCCTAGACTATCAAGTTAACCTGTGTTTGCTGTGACCTAAAGGGCAACAGAGGTCCTCCAGTAAAGTAAACAATTCATAACAAACAGCATTTTGACTAAAAAAGTGGAACAAGATTTGGGTTGTTCTATTGATCAAGATATCAAAGGCTTTTAACAAAAGTGGAAAGTACCACTTGGGAGTGATCTTTAATCATTACCATGTTACTGTGAATTTATTTCCCAACTGGACACATGAACATGTATATGAGCTGAAATGAGATTCATATTTGTATATAATATAGGCAATTGATGAGAAGATACGAGCAATAAAACACACTGGGTTACATGCTTCCTTTTGCTTTTATGTCCTTCCATTCAGGAAGGCCGCGGTTATTTATGTAATAATTGAAAGACATAACTTCTGCAAAATACATAAGCCACAGAAGTATTATCAATAACGTGACCACACAGATACAAGAAAGAATGTGTATAATTAAACTAAAATATTGCTATTTTCAATATACCAATGTTATTTCTTTGCTAAGTATGTCAAAAAGAAAGAAAATAAAACCACTTAAGCCTTTACTATTATCTGTAACCTCTGTGCAATTTGCAATGGTATTTAAGGATAACACATACAGATAAAAAGAAGGGAGGCATATACACACAGCATCCAAATATAATTACTTCTGAAACAGATTTCAAAAGAAACACTCATGATATATTTGCATAGAGATACAATCACCTTGAAATTTTACTACCTACTTGCTAATGAGGATATAAAGATTATTCACTTTATATGATGCCTTAGGAAAGAAGTTTTTTTTTTGTTTTGTTTTGTTTTTTTACAACATGCATCATGGACTCTTCTAGTTGACTTAAAACTTCATTTTTGTGACTTGACATTTAGAAAACTGAGAAGACAAACATTCCAGGAGACAAAGATGTTTGAGAACAATGACATAGCGCTTGGTTTTTCTAAGATCTTACCCCTCTTCCTCTAGAATACTGAGCTACTATAGAAAAAGTTTTCTGGGAAGGATTTTGAGCAATCAAATTTGAGGCTGTGTCTCTGGAAAAGGGAGCAGACTAAGCATGAGCCAGGGTTATGGAGTGATGTGATCCAGGCAAAATGGCAGAAATGGATTTTGGAGACACATGGAACAAGTAAGAGACAGAAACAGAAAGACAGAGACACAGAAACAGAGGGAGGCAAAGAGATAGAGACAGAGACTCCAAAGGTGGTTTACATAGAGAATAAAAAGAAACCAAACATGCTACCCAATAATGGTGTTACATTTCACTGTGCCCAGTGTAAGGGGTATGAGGAATATCTTGAGTGGTTGCCAGGAGTTAGACATTTTTATTCTGTTCCTACAGCCCATGGTTTCATTTTGTTCATGTTCAGAACAAACAACTGAACTTTTCGAAGATAATTAATGAAGAAACATTTAAGGCCTTAGAACTTCATATTATTGCTACAAACATGATTCTGTCTCCTCCACACACAGCGATACTGGAATATATCTTTTATTTCTTTGATCCCAAAGGTCACTGCTGCAAATTCAAACATCAAAGGAAAGGAGAAACTGGTGGATTATTTTTCTTACTGTGGCAATTATTTCAAACAAGTTCCATTTTGCCTTCTTCCCTCCTAAAATAGGACTGAACAGTACACACTTACTAAATCTTTTGCCATACCAGGCAATCAGTTCTTGCCATGTGGTAAACTTTTGCATTATAAGAGCAAGTGGTCAAAATATACTGAAGGTCAAGAGGTAATGGATACAGTCCTTCTCACCACCAGCACCATGTGATTTAATGATTTGGGGCAAATTATTTCCCCTTTCTGTATCTCTGTTCTGTCCACTGAAAAATAAAAATCCTTAATTCAGTGCTTGCTAATGTCACTTGTACTAATGAAATTATATTATTCTGTAGGTAGCCATATCAACAACATGCTAATGAAATGATTTTTGAATAATAGCCATCTTATTCAATTGTTATTTGACTTAACACTTTATATAGGTGCCTCCTTAATGTATTTAGCATATACTTAAAAGCAAAATATATTATAACTTAAATAACATTCTCCTGATGGGTTTTTAATGCATTTAATTTTACTTTACTTTTATAAAAACAGTTGTGGCTTAACTACTCTGCTAAAGTAGAAAGTAGTACAATTTCTTAAATGAATCACACACACGCACGCCAAATGTACTCTTTCTTGCCATCAAAGTAATTTATTTATCATGCAATGGGAGGGAGAGAGATAATGTCATCTCGATCAGACAACAATTCAACACATAATTAAGTATGCTATATCATCAAGAAAAATGGATCTCAAAAATTGTGAAAAGTTCTTAGCAATTAAAAGATACAGTGTAAATACTGGCTCTTTTAAGAAGGAAGACTGAGTGTAGTATACTATAAAGGTGTAGGGAAAAACAAATGACCCTTTCAAATAAGTACAGTTCTCCTAACCATAAATGATTATATTGTAGGAAGTATAGGAGTCATTTCATGACAATAATCTGTGGGAAAATTCCAGCTAAATTCTGATATCAAAATTTTGAAAAATAATGTCTAGTCTTTAAATTATAAAAACTATAAGCTAACTCACTGACTTGATGTCCAGAAAAAATCTGGATATATTGCTGAAGATGATAGTCTATTCACCTTAGGGAGAGGAAAAAAAAAAAAAAAAGATCTGGTGATCTGTATGAATCACCAGGTGATGGCATGTGCTAAGTAAATTTTGCTTTTTTGTGTGTGAAAAGTCTATTATAATTTCCAAGCCAGACTATATTACATATAATTTATTGTAAAGTTACCTTGGTCCCACTGAGGTAACATTTTTATCCATGACTTGAATGAACACTGCTATCTCTGTGTGCACAAGCATGATAACTATTATAATAGATAACACAAACAAAGGTAGACATAAGATCAAAAGAATCCAAACACATAAATGTAACCTCTGTACTGGTTTCCAAAACAATCACATATATATACAGTCAGAAGAGCATGCTTCAAAAGTTATTCTTGTGAAAATTACAGTGAGGTATGGCTTGAGCTAGAGATTGTTCTATATCTGCTTATAGAAGTGTGTTTTCAGAAAAATCCTACTTCAAGAATCAGAGTCAGAAAAAATGAGGTCTTCCTTAATCAAGCTTAAATGAAATATAGGAATACCACATCCTCAAAATAAAACTAGCAGTGAAGCGAGTCCCAGGCAATGTGTTAAGTAGTTTGTATGCATAATCCCATTTCATTTTCACATCAAATTCATGAGGTAGAAACTGACCATCCTTATTTAGGAACCTAAAAACTGAGGCTTAAAGAGGTTAATTCATATGTTCAATGTCACATAGCCAGTAAGAGGGTAAGCCATGACTTAAAGATATTCCTGATACTCTACTTCCCATGTTCTTGTCACTGCAATATAAAACATCCCTAATTTTGAGGCTATAGGACTAGAAATGCTGAGCTAAATTTTTATACGAATTGTATACAAAAACTAAGGAATATAAACATCTTTTTTAGTGTTAATGATATGGTTTTAATAGTATCACCTACAAATGGCTTAGAGAAGCATTACCCACTGCTATCATAAAGAACTCAATATCAATTAAATTCGAATGAAAACATTTACTGGCTATTTTAAATTTTAGTTGACCAATTATAACACAGTACCACTTCTTGACCCAATAAATTACATTCTAACATCTCAATATTATATAAAAGAAATCAAAGAATCATTTCATTAGACCATTTTTGAGTTTTTTGTCTTATTTTTGTTATTTTTGGTTTTTGTTATTGGTTTTGTTTTTATTTATATTGAAGTTAGTTAAGGGCGCCTGGGTGGCTAAGTCAGTTAAGCATCCCACTTCAGCTCAGGTCATTATCTCATGTGTTCGGGAGTTCGAGCCCCACATCGCTCTCTGTGCTGACAGCTCAGAGCCTAAAGCTTACTTTGGATTCTGTGTCTCCCTCTTTCTCGGTCCCTCCCCTGCTCTCACTGTTTCTCTCTCTCTCAAAAACAAATAGACATTAAAAAAGAAATTATATTCAAGTTAGTTAACATACAGTGTAGTCTCAGCTTCAGGAGTAGAACCCAATGATTCATCTCTTACACACAACACCCTGTGCTCATCCCAAAAAGTACCCTCCTTAGTGTCCATCATCCATTTAACCCTCTTCTTCCCCCCTCCAGCATCTCTCAGTTTGTTCTCTGTATTTAAGAACCTAAAATGGTTTGTCTCCCTTTCTGTTTTTATCTTATTTTTCCTTCCCTTCCCCTATGTTCACCTGTTGAGTTTCTCGAATTCCACATATGAATAAAATATTTATGTCTTTCTCTGAGTGACTCTGCTTAGCATAATACACTCCATTTCCATCTATGTTGTTGCAAATGGCAAGATTTCATTCTTTTACATCACTGAGTAGTATTCCATTGTGTATAGAAGATGAACACAGATGAATGTCATTCTAATATTCATAAAGGATAAGAATGAGTGCATTTCCTGTAATGGACCCTAAGTAATATAGTTTAAGTAATATAAACTCTTCTGTTGAAAAAAATATATAAAAACTTGAAAAATACAGAAAAAGCCAAAAAATCCTTTTTAGAGGAAGAAAGCACCATTCTAGCCCTCATATTATTTCCACAAACAATGTTCCAAACGTAATATCTAGAAAACATATAATAGAACAACATAAAGAAAATTTGGAATAAACAAAAACTTATATCAGATTTAAAGATGGATTTGAATATGTCGTAATTATCAAACTCAGATTTTTAAATAACTGCTTATTCTATTCAAGAATCTTAAGAAAAAATAAAATTTCAGTAGAAAACTGAAACTATAAAAATTACTTTGTAAGTGTGAAAAAGAACCAAAAAATCCAAAATTTAAAATTATAATAAATAAAATTTTGAATTCAGATGTATTTAACAATAAATTAGACAATACTAAAGAGAGAATTAGAGAACTGGAAGTTGAGTAAAAATACATTGAGGATTAAGCACAGTGGGATGTCAAAAATAAGAATAGATAGGAGACATTGAAAACAGTGAAAAGTTCTCACATACAGATGCTTATAACCTCAGAATGAGAGGACCATATGGAGCAAAAGCAATATTTGAAGATATAATAACCAAGAGTTTTTCAAAGCTGATGAGAGACATCAGTTAATTGATTCAGACATCCAGTTTAGTCCCAAAGTACACTGAATTAAAGAAATCTTCTCATAGATACCTCATTGTAAGACTGTAGAATACAAAAAACAAGAGCAGCCTAAGAGAAAGAATTTTCTTTAAAGCTGGCTTCTTAATAGAAACAATGAAACCAAAAGAAAATGGGTTAATATTTTAATTGTGCAGAGAGAAAATAACTACTTATGTTAAATTCCATACTAAGCGAAAATAAGAACTCAAGTGAAATGAAAACGTTTTACATAATTATAAAAAGAGATTGCAGACTTTAAGAAGAAATACATATATATACACACAAATAGATATGTATTAACATAGAGTCACATATATAGACATATATATGAACGATATATATGGATGAAAGATAGATTTAATGTGTTGTAAGGTTTTTGCATTGCCTGGGAGAATGATAAAGTTTCAATTAATATTAGACTTGATATGTCAAATATGTAATCACCCCTAGCATAACCACTAAAATATGCAATAATGTATAAATTCCAAAAACATGGTGAACAAAATGGAATAATATAAACTAATCTACCTATACAAAGAAAGTAAGACAGAAACGAAAGAAAACATAAAACAGGCATAGGAAGGGGTGCCTTGGTTGCTCAGTCAGTTAGGCATCCTACTTCAGCTGAGGTCATGATCTCACGGTTTGTTGGCTTGAGCCCCGCCTTGGGCTCTGTGCTGACAGCTCGGAGCCTGGAGGCTGCTTCAGATTCTGTGTCTCCCTCTCTCTTGCTGCCCCTCCCCTACTTGTGCTCTGTCTCTCTGTCTCTGTCTCTGTCTCTCTCAAAAACAAAAAACAGGGGCGCCTGGGTGGCTCAGTCGGTTGAGCGTCCAACTTCGCCTCGGGTCACGATCTCACGGTCTGTGAGTTCGAGCCCCGCGTCCGGCTCTGCGCCGACAGCCCGGAGCCTGGAGCCCGTTTCGGATTCTGTGTCTCTCTCTCTTTCTGCCCCTCCCCTGCTCATGCTCTGTCTCTCTCTGTCTCAAAAATAAATAAAAACATTTAAAAAAACAAAACAAAACAAAACAAAAAACAAAAACAAAAACAGGCATAGGAAATAGGTAATGTACACACACAAAAAATGATACTTAAAAAGAGATTAGTAATTACATTAAATGTAATTTAATGTAAGTGAACTAGAAACTCTAATTAAAAAACAAAGATTATAAGATAATAATAAAGAAGAACCCACAGGTTTGCTTCTTACAGGAGGTGCATATAAAATATAAAGATACAGAAAGTTTAGTTGAAAATAAAAGGATGACAATTTAAAATTTACTATGTAAAAAATAACAAATGTTAAAATTGGAATAGCTGTATTAATTCAAACAGTAAATTTAAGGGCAACAGGCATTAAAAGGAATAAAGATCTATCTTTAAAATGAAACATTCAATTTACCAGTAGGATAAAATAATTCTAGAAGTGTATGCAACTAATTCAATGGTTTCAAATACATAAAACAATATTGACATAAATATAAGGAGATATTAGCAAAACCAAAATAACTGTAGAAATTTTTCATACAGATTTCTCAATAACATAGAAAAGATAGGAAAAAATATTAAGGGTATAAAAGATTTAAACAGAACAATTAACTAATTTCACCTCATAGACATAGATGAAATGTACTCCACAAATGTAGGATGCAAATTCTTTTCTTTTTTAAAGTGGTTATTTTTAAGAGAAAGAGAGAGAGCATTAAAGTGTTTATTTTTGAGGGAAAGAGAGAGAGCACATGCACATGTGCAAGTGAGGAAGGGGCAGAGAGAGGGAGGCAGAAGATGCAAAGCAGGCTCTTCACTGACAGCAGAGAGCCTGATGCAGGGTGTGAACTCACATACTGTGAGATCATGACCAGAGCTGAAGTCTGATGCTTAACTGACTGAGCCACCCAGACACCCCACAAATTATTTTCAAGGACACCTTAAATACTTACAAAAACTGACGAAGGTAAAACTCAATATAGTTCTAATTATTAAAATTATACAGAAAATGATCACAATGGAATTAAGATAGAAATCAGTAAGAATGTGTTTCCATTGGTCAAGGAACAAATTATAAGAAAATTAGAAAATATTTTGAGTTAAATAATAGCCAAAATACTACATTTCAAAGTTAAGAGAGGTAACTAAATCTGTATTTATTGAGCAATTTATAACTTTAATTTCATACTAGAAAAAAGGGATGGGACTGAAAATTTAGATGAATCCAACTTAAAATGCTAGAAATGTGACAAAAATTAAAAATATATAAAAATAATAATGATACAGATTAATGAAATAGACATCAATATACAAGAGAAAGAATTGGCAAACAAGAACTTGATTCTTTAAAAAGAGTCTTGAAATTAATAAACCCCTAAGGAGAATAAGAAAGAAAATAAGAAATAAGACACATACTTCAATTTCAGAAAGAGAAAAGGAAGCCCATTAAAGATTCTACAGATATTAAATATACATGTAATAAAAAAAATCATCATGCCAAAAAATGTAAATTTACCAAGATGTATACAGTCTTATAACTTTTCAAGAAACTGAATCCATAATTTGGAACATCCATATAAGGAAAACCAGCCCCAATAGCCAAAGGGTGAATTCTACCAAACATTTAATATCAGTTCAATTAGAATATCAAGACACCTAAAGATATTTTGAGAAAACTTATAGTCCAACCTCATTCAAACACTGATAAAAAATCCTTACAAACTGTAGGCAAACTAATTGAGAAACACATAAAAAGGACAACAAAGATAAGTTTGCTTTAGGAATAAAGATGGGATCAATGTTTTAAAACCCATCAATATTGTATACCACATTGGCAAAAGAAAAAATCATATCATCTCAGTAGATGCAGATAATGCATTAGATAAAACTCAACATTCATTCATACTTACAGCTCTTAGCAAACTAGGAATAGAAAGATATTTGCTTAATGTAAGCAAGGATAATTCCAAGAAATCTGTAATATTTAAAGTTGCTTTCATTTAGTGGTGAAAGTTGAAAACTTTTCCTTTGAAATCAGGTCCAAGATAAATATGTCTGCTATGACCACTTCTATTCAACCTTATACTGTAGGATCTAGACAAAAGGAAAGAAAGAAAGAAAGAAAGAAAGAAAGAAAGAAAGAAAGAAAGAAAGAAAGAAAAGGATAAAAATTGGAAATGAATAAATAAACTGTCATTATTAGAAGACTTGATTATGTAAGTAGAAAATCCAAAAGAAAATGCAGAAAAACAGTGAGACTTAGTGATCCACATACAAACCAAAAGCAGAAAATAAAATCAAAAGACACTATTTGTAGCAACAAAAAAAATCACACTAAAATATGTAAATTCTCTACGCAGAACTCTACAAAACAGTGTTGTAAGAATGTAATAAAGTTTATATATATTGAGATGTAACACTGTAATTGAACAAAAGACTTAATATTAAAAAATCAATCTCTCCAAATTAAACTATAGGCTCAATGCAATCACAATGAGAATTGCAATGGATTTTTAGTTTTGTTTTTGTGGATCTTGACAAGCTGTTTCTATAATTTATATGAGAATGCAGATCAAGAACAGCTAAGACTACCTATTTTCAAATGTTTTGTGCTCTGAAAAATTATTGATGACCACAAAGAGTTTTAATTGGCATGGGTAAGATGTATTTATATTTACTATATTAGATATTAAAACTGAGAACACTTTAAAAATATTTGTGATCATTTTTAAATAAGATCAGTGAATATATAACATTTTAAAATAAATAACATATTTAAAGATATAAAAATACTATATTTTCCAAAATAAAAAGCAGTAGCAATTAACTTCTACTGTTTTCTCACATTGTCTTCAGAATTAAAATCTGTTGCATATGCTGTTTGGTTAAAGTATATGAAGAAAATCCAACCTTTTCATATGTAGCTAGAAAAGATGGAATCATGTGCCTCCTGAAAAAATCTTGGAGACCACATGGGCCTCAGACACACTTTAGGATGAACTGGCTAAGATGACTAAAGAGTGATGATCTATTTGTTATATAGCAGCAACAATATTGCGTTGGTAGAGAGAAAACAGAGCAATGGAACAATATAAAGATCCTAAAAATACATATACACATACACATACCTGTACTCTTCATTGATAGATGTTATGTGTCATTATAGAGGCATAGAAGGATGATCTTTTCAATAATTAGTGTTGGGATAACTGGATATCCATGTCAGAAAAAAAAAAAAAAAACAAAGCTTTACTTCTCCCTTCTACCATGTAAAAAATCAATTTCAGTTGGATTTTAAACTAAAACTATGAAACTTTTAGAAGTGTAGAAAAGAATATTATAAAATTTTCAGGGAAGGGAAATGTGTTTGTTTGTTTGTTTGTTTTTACCTTTAAAATCTCTAACCATAAAAATGAAGACTGGTATTTTTAACTGCATTAAAATTAAATTATTTTTCTCAAAAGATATCAAGAGAGTTGAAAGGAAAGTCATAGAATGGTGATGGTGTTTGCAATTCAAGGAACCAATGAAGGAGGTGTAAATACAGAATATAGACACCACACACTAGGAGATATTCAAGTGGATCATAGTACAATGAAAAGCTGGTCTTCTTCTTTAACCATCAGAAAAATACAAACTCAAACCCTAAGGATATTATCACTACACATCCACCAGAATATGTTAGATTAAAAGAGACTGACGATGTAAGTGCTCACAAGGATGAGGAGAAACAGGGGCTCTCACACAGTTTGGTATTATCTGCTAAAGCTGGACTCACCTTTTATGACTCAGCGATTCCATTCCTATGTATAGATAGACCCAACCAAAATTTATTCGCATGCACCAAGAGATAGATAAAAGAATATTCACATCAGCGTCATTATTAACAGCCAAAACCTAGTCTCAACCTAAATGTCTCTGCACAGATTATTGGATAATTTAATGGTATTCTATTCATTCACTAGAACACTGTAACAGCATGAGCATACAAACACAATAGTTATATAAAAACATGGATGCATCTCACAAACATAATGCTGAACACAAAAAGAATACTTACTAGGAAAATCCATTTACACACACAGTTTCTTTATATGTGCTGTCTTTTATCAGAAAAGTTATTTTTTGAGAAAGGTTAATATTGTTGTGCAATGACATTTATAACCACACATGTACTAGAAGCCTTTCAAAGTGCTTAACACACATTATCTCAGTCACTCTTGAAAACAATCTCTATTTTGTAAATGAACAATCAGAGGCATAGAAAGATTAATCAACATACCACAATCATAAGCGACAGAACCAAAAATAAACACAGTTCTGAATACAGAGCTTACAGAGTAGTGTGTCTTATAGGCATTACCTCATTTAATGTTGTAAACTTGGAAGGAAGGAGCTATTATTTCTATCCTGTGTGAGAAAAAATGAGCCCTGAAGAAGTTAAATCATTGCCCCAGGGTCACAGAGCAAGGAGAAGTCCATTACACTGCCTTCTTGTAGTAAGACAAACAGGTACCTTTTTATTTGTTACTCTATACAAGTCCACCAAAATAAAGTACCTTCCTTGCTTACACTGAGTAATTTGGTGAATAAAACATGCTATGCTGAGCCACGTGACCTGGTTATTCCAACATTGAGAAGTAATATAAATCTATTTCTGGATTTCCATGGTAATATGTGACTAATGATTTTGCTTTTGTGACATCGGACCCCTGGGGCCTAAGCAGGACTAATCTTGATAATTAGAAAATCAATTTGAAAGGAAAGTGCCAAACAGCTAACCAGAGAGACAAACAGTCAATGCTACCTCTGGGATAGAGGTGGCTAATTCTTTGGTGTTCCTAGTGTCTTTATCACAAACTACAACCATGAAATGGCAAGAAACCATGTAACAGGATCCAAGGAGAAGAAGAGAAGTAGCTTAGTCAGAGAGAAGTGGATAAAGAGAAAAGGAGTAATAAAGAGACAAAAATGAAGGGAAAAAAATTAAGGAGAGAGAACAAAGTTTTAAAATGGAATTTCCATGTCTTGGCACACTGGCTGGAAAGAAGAAAGGAAGGAAAAAAGGGAGAGAGGGAAAAGTTCCCTCTACCCTAAGAATAAAAAATAGAGAAAGGGGTGATGATAGCAACTTCCATTCTGAATTCTGCCAGTTTGTAGAATTAGATCACATCCTCAGTGATTCCCAGCATTTAATCACCATTCCTTTCTAACTCTCTTGGCCTGAATAGAAAAACGCCATCCCACATTCAGCATGATGTTACAATAAAATGACTTCTTCCAAGAACTTGCTTTGTTTGGTGAATTACAATGCCCACCCAGCAAAATAATGTGATGCCTCCTAGTGACCAAAAGGCTTCAAAATACCATTCACTTGATTCCCTGCCCTGAAAATAAGTGGTTTGCAACCAAATTTATTATTTCAGAAGGGCCTAAGTACCACTATTTGAGTCACTGCTGCACACAGTAGTTCTGGTAATGTTGACAGCAAATACTTGGTGTCAGTTTTAAAAACAAGATGAGTTTTGCCCAACATCTCTTATCATCTTCCTTTTGAGCTCCTTTGACTACACTAACAATCTTTTAAGGTGTCATTTCAGCCAAAAGGAGATGTCCAGTCTTAGCTATCAATTTCATGCAGACACTTATTCTAAGAAATGCCACCACTGGCATTGTGTTGTTTTCAAACTCTATACTGTATGATCTGTAAATCTGCATTCCCAATGGGAAAAAAATGAATTCATAGTTCATATTTTTAGAAGGCAATACAAGAAGCTCAGCTGCTTTCTGAAACTGATAGAATGGCAGAAATATCTCTTTGTCATGTAAGGAGATATTTTCAATCTCCTCCAAAGGACTCCAGCAATGGAGAAATGAACATTCTTTAAAATAGTAAATTAAGCTCCAAAATTTATAAATGGTTTGAAATAGGAAGTAGATATTTTGAAAATGTTATTTCCATGAATATCATAAGCTGTAGAGAATATCACTAAGAGATATCTAACATGGTGATTATTTTACGAGTATTTTCCCACCTCCGCCTACCCTTAAGAACTTTTTTATATTTTTTCTGTATAACTTTAAAAAACTTACTTATACTTTGAAGTATAAGTAGAACTTAATTGGAAGTAAAACTATGCAAATGCCATCAACTAGAGGTTAGTTTAAGTAAAAACCAATATATTCTACCTGAAGTAAAAGGTCAGAAAAAGACATATCCAAACTTGTATCAAATGTATGTGGTGATGGAAAGCAAGAGAATTGTGTAAGTTTTATGAGGTAAAAAATCACCGTCTCCAGAATTAGAAGAATGGGACACTCACTATTATTTGTGTATGCCACAAGAAAAGGACTCAAATTGTTTTCCTGTGCCTACTCCCATTAAAGTAGAGAATGGGGAAGGAATCCCACTGGAGAATATTTCCATCACCATTTGCATAGGTCGGGGGCTCAAAGAAGGTCATCCATCTCTCCTAATATCATTAGGGATCAAACAAGGAAGAAAGAAATGACATTATTTTCCTGGATTCATCATTTGGCTTTAAATATATTCAGTCAGGCAGCCTGGGATGGGCTGAACCAGAATCAGGTCCATTGGTGCAAAACTTCTGTACCAAGAGTGATCTTCCTCCCTGTCCTCCACTGCCACTGCCCCACTAAACATACATATTGCAATGTATAGAGACATTTTTTATTGTTAACTGGAGGCTTCCTCTGTGATGTAGTGGATGGAGGCCAGGGATGCTGCTAAATATCCTAAAATGCCCAAGATGGCCTCATGACAAAAAATTATCTGGCCCAAAATGTCAATAGTGCCGAGTTTGAGAAACCCTGGCTTGGGGGTTACCCATGTATAAAAATGATAGGCAGCTTAAAGTTAGGTACATAATATATTTATTAAGTTCAATGAGATTTTCTTTTTTAGAGGTCAAAGGTAAATAAAAACTAACTGGACTACAGTTCAATTCTTTGTTTATTATTTCTATGTTAAAGTGTATCTTAAAGAAATCAGTGCTTAATTTATCTTGTCCTTTTAAAATTAAAAATATTGCTCTAATACAATATCTAAAACCTGATCTATAAAAAAGCTAAACTGATATATTGTACCTCACCAAGATTAAAATGTTTGCTCTTCAAAAGACATTGTTAAGATAACCAAAGAACTATCTATAGACTGGAAAAAACATTTGCAAAGCATATGTCTTATAAAGGACTTGGAGATAGGAAGTAGGGAGTAAGAAGTTTCATACAGGAATGTGGCGCTCAGTGGAAATAAAAGGCCAGTTATATACATTTGGGAATAGTTAGTGTATATATGTTACATACAGCCATGAGATCAATGATATCTCAAAATTGTGGGTGGAGAGAGTTATTGGAAGCCAGAAGTCTAACAGGAAAAAAAGATGTCTCTAAAAAAGAGGTTATGCAACAAAAACAGAAGCTTAGTGGAAGGAATGATTCAAAGAGATTGACTATTAGTGATTTAAAGACAGTCAGCATACAATAGATCCCCCTTGACTGTGGAGGATACATTCCAAGAGCCTCAGTGGATGCCTAAAGCCATGGGGACTACCAAACCCTGTATATACTATGTTTTTTCCTATATGTACTGACCTGTGATTAAGTTTAATTTATAAATTAGGCAATGTAAGAGATTAGCAACAATAACTAATAATAAAATAAAACAAGTATAACAATATATTGTAATAAAAGTTATGAATATATCTATACAAATATCTTAATGTATTGTACTCACCCTTCTTGTGACATGAGATAGTATGTGCCTACATGATGAGATGAAGTGAGGTGAGGTGAGCCACACAGACCATGACACCGAGTTAGGCTACTATTAACCTTCTGACAATATAACAGAAGGAGCATCATCTGCTTCCTAACTGCAGATGACCATGGGTAACTGACACCGTAGGAAGCAAAACTGCAGATAATAGGGGACTACTGTATTTAATTTATCTATTCCATCTTCAAGAATATTGGTCTAGTGTTCAAGAACATAATATAGTGACTGGAAATCAGAAAATCTGAAAAAAAATGACAGGTGGTTAATAAGAAAAGCCCATGAAGGCAGCAAAAGGAAACTGTCTTTAATGGAAGGTGGGAGGCTGAGAGGAGGGATTCCTATTAGTTACTTTGCCTCAGGGATATCTGATCTTAAAAATGGCATGCCTACCTTCTTCCAGAGTGTGAGAGAATTTCTCTGGAACTGAAGCAGAAGGAATTTTGCAGATTCTCTGGTTTGGAATCAGTAGGTGCCTTCAACTCTAGACCCAGCTACAAGAAATGTGGTAACTGTAGAGCTACCTGGAATTCTTTCTGGCACCAGGGTAGGGGTGGGGAGTAGATTCATAAGGCAAAGATAGAAAATAGATTCACAGAAGAGAGTGCTCAGGTCAACTAATGAGTCATGGTGCCTTGTAGACATTTTTAAAGTTCTATATTAGTGTCTTTTCTTATTTAAAAATCCTTGTGTTCAACAATATTAAGTACTGTGTGTTCAGTAATGTGATAGAAATATTGTATAAAAACAAAATTTTAAGGTTTCTTTTCAGTACCGTGCCAGAGGTATTGAGGAAGACATAAAAAAGAAAGTAACATATCTGCAAACAACCAGTGGAGAATTAGGAGTCAGTGTACAGCCACATTTTGGAAGTATTAATAAAGTTCATAGAAACAATATTTTAATACTGCTGTAAATTACTAGAAGCACAATTTTTCAAACACCTCCATAAGAAAACCCTGCTATACCCTGTTTTACTTCAACCAGATGTAAATGTGCCTATACATGTATGAGGTATAAAAAGTAGCTTTTGACCAAGTTCACTGAATTTGATAAATAAACATCAGGAATGACATTAACTGAATGTTACATGCTCATTCAGTTCTTTCAAGTGTTGAAAGACAAGTTCTTTCAAGTGTTGCTATGGGATAAATTATATACCAAAATAATGTAGTGTCAGGTATGTTTCTTTCTTGCTCCTTGGATGGATTTAATAACGTAGTAGGTTCTTTCCACCTCTAATTTATTGTTGGAATGGGATTTGACATTTTGTCTAGGTAAAATTATATCTCTAGAGGGAATTTTCAATTGATAAAGTTAATTTCAGTCATTTTGAACTTTCAACAAGTCTGGGAGGTTTTTAGAAAAAGAGTAACACTGCCAACAAATGAGTCGAGTGATTATATATTTTAGTTTGAGTTTTTTGAAAGTATATGAAAAGGCAATTCACACAGTTTTTGATACTAGGAAGAATACTCAGGGGTTATATGTCTATCAAGTGTATTACCAAAAAAAAAAATAAGGCAAACATATAAAATTTATTCCTTTCAAGTAAACACAGATTAAAATGTTCTCCCATTAAGAAATTGAGTAAACCGAACTATTTAGAACCATACTAAGATATCTTCAAACAAATCACTGAAGTTTTGTCCATCCTTTGTGTAGATAGGTCACAGACACTGTGGTCTGTGGTTCACAACAGTGGTCATAGACACCTCCAGA
Source organism: Acinonyx jubatus (assembly GCF_027475565.1). Lineage (NCBI taxonomy): Eukaryota > Metazoa > Chordata > Mammalia > Carnivora > Felidae > Acinonyx > Acinonyx jubatus. The sequence goes on along the minus strand of NC_069388.1, from coordinate 70,138,233 downwards.
TAAAAATAAAAACTTAGCCAAAGAGTCTACTACTTTGTTTTCCCAATGTCTAAGCTATGTAAATACCGAGTTCTTCCACTGAAAAATTTCCCCTTTTCCTTTAGATATTGGACATTGTATATACAAAGACAACCGTGTGCATTTAAGCTTAAAGAGACCTAAGCAGACTGACACAGGCACACTCCCATTAGATAGCACTAATGTGATGAGTACATAATTGCATTCTCATAGCTAAAACCAAACAAAATGTTCCCTGCCTAAATATGGCTTTCTGAAACTTTGCTCATTATACTTTTGTGCTAGTATACTTCATTCCTTATCGGGCTTTTATGAAGAACAATAAAATTTATTAAACTGTATTATATGCTCTAAGTATGTATTCTTGTTTAATATCCACAGAAATCTTATAAGTTGGAGATTTACATCCTGATTTTGAAGATGACCAACAGAGGTATAAAGATTAAAACTAATCAGCCAGTAAATTAACTCATAAAGATGAAAACTAACTTCACTCAGCTCTGACACAAAAGACAATGATCCTTTAATCGTTATGTACTTATATAGCTTTAATACTTAAATTATAGGGAAATGCCACTTCTAAAAGTGAGGATGTCCTGGAAGTTGAAGCCCATGATATGTTCTTTGTTGGTGCTGCTCTCATGTAATGAGGGAGAACTAATTTTATTTTCTACATAAAATTTACAGATATAAGGAAATCTTTAAAATTCTGAAGATCCTACTTTCCCTCTTATGCTCAGCTTCACTGTATTCTTACAACATTCTCTCATTTCAGGGACAACCCCAATAAATGGTCTTTGTGTCATTACTGACCCTATTTTACCCCCTCCCCCCAAATGGAGTTCAAATTCAGGCTTAAGTTAAAAAAAAAGAATCTGAAAAAGTTTCTCCATTCAAATGCCTACTATATCTCTGCTTTGACTACAACCTCCAAGTCACTGGCTATATTGGAGGGAAAAAAAAGATAAATAAAAAAAGAAGCAAGAAGAAATAATGAGAAAAGAACAGGTTTGGGGGAACCTGGGTGGCTCCATTGGTTAAGTGTCCAACTCTTGAATTTTGGCTCAGGTCATGATCTCACAGTTTGTGAGTTCAAGCCCCACATCAGGCTCTGTATCAGCTTGGAGCCTGCTTGGGATTCTTTCTCCCTCCCTCTCTCTCTGAGCCTCCCCGACTTGTGATCACACTCCCTCTCTCGCTAAATAAATAATTAATAAACAAACAAACAAACAAAAAAAGGTTTGACAGAGTTTTAAAGCATTTCAGAAATGGATTGAAATTAGGGATTGGTACCATAGATTGAGAATTTTAGTTACTTTTATGCAAATAATAGATAAATAAACATGAATTGTTATGCAGATAAAATCTGCCACTAAAATTTCATGGGAGAGAACAAGGGCTTCCTTGCATTAGACTGAAGGCCCTAGCCCTCCTCCGAATGATTTTACATTTTCTACAACCCCAGAGTCCTATCAAGTTTTGGATTGTAGAAAGGAATGGATACTTTTAATTACTCACTCCTTCAAAGATCATAATCTTGTTTTGCTTTTCCCAGATTCTGGATGAGCTTTCTGAGTTCCTTTCTACATGTACAAATATGAAATAAGATTTAAAAGTGTCCTCATTCTGGATAACACCAATAGGTGCTTTTAACATAGGCAAAATCTGTCAACAATGTGGATGGAGCTAGAATGTATTATGCTAAGTGAAATAAGTCAATCAGAGAAAGACAAATACCATATGATTTCACTCATATGTGGAATTTAAGAAACAGAACAGATGAACATGTGGGAACGGGGGAGGGGTTGTGGGGAAGAGAAGAAAGAGAAATAAACCACAAGAGACTCTTAATGATAGAGAATGGGCTAGATGGGGGATGGGTACTAAGGAGGGTACCTGTGATAGCACTGTTATGTGTAAGTGATAAATCACTGAATTTTACTCCTGAAACCAATATTGCACTGTATGTTAACTAAAATTTAAATTTAAAAAAATCTTGTTAAAAAAATAAATTGTATACTTTGGGATGAAATTAGGTATTACGTTAGGGAATGAATGTCATAAGCAAGAAAGCAAAATGTCCACAATTGAAACATAAATATACATCCTTATATGTGTTACTTGAAAATAAAAAAAATAAAAATAAAAATGTGTTACTTGAAAGGTTCTGATGAAAGCACAACTCAAGAGGTTAAAACAAAAATTAATGGGGTGACTGGGGGGCTCAGTTGGTTGAGTGTCCAACTCTTGGTTTCAACTCAGGTTATGATTTCTTGCTTAATATGTTGGGCTCTGCATTGCCAGTGCAGAGCCTGCTTGGGTTTCTCTCTTCCTCTTTCTTTCTCTCCCTCTCTCTCTGATCCTCCCCTCCTCTTGTCTTTCTCTCTCCCTCCCTCCTTCTCAAAACAAATAAACTTTAAAAAATAAAATAAAATAAAAATTAAGATATTCACTTAAACATATAGCCCATCTGCCTACAACATGGAGAAATATTCTGTCATTTACTTCAACATTTTAACTAGATGCTTTTTAATATGTCAAGGGTTCAGAGACCTCAGATGGTTTTTCACTTTTAACCAGATGTTTCAAGATGCAACCTCTTCTTCCCTCACTATGATATTTTGCAATCTGTTCCTTCCTGTCCTTCTACTCTCTCCCATCTAGCAACTCCACACTGCTAATTATCTTGGTCTGAATGTATAACATAGAGAAAAAGGAAGGATTTTTATTTTAGCAGCAAGAACTCTCAAGTCAAAGTTTTTATGGGTATAAGTCAAAATATTCCTAAAGATATATCCACCATAGGGGTACCTGGGTGGCTCAGTCGGTTAAGCCTCTGACTCTTGATTTCCACTCAGGTCATAGCTCATGGTTTGTGAGTTGGAGCCCTGCATCAGGCTCACTGCCATCAGTGCAGAACCTGCTTCAGACCCTCTGTCCCCCCTCTCTCTGCCCCTCCCCAACTTGTCCCCCTCCTCACTCTCTCACAAATAAAAGTAAAACATTAAAAAAAAGTTACATCCACCTATATCTTAAATAATTGTTAACTGCTGTTTAATGAAAATAAGATTAAGTGTCCATGAACAACTTAGATGATGGAAGAGAGATCAATTTTAGGTCAGGAAACCTATCAGCATGATTTTCCCACAAGTATGCAAACTGTCTCATGTGAAATTGTTATAATACCCATGATTGCTATACCAACAGCAAGTACTAGTGCCTGTATTTTCAGTCTCCATGAAATCTACTGACTTCCTCTACAAATCTGAACACTTTTACTATTATGTAACAAAAATTTATCCCTAAGTTTTTTCCTGGTTTAAAATCTGTATCAGGCTGTTGAGTGCTGCTAAATTAGGATGCATTTTCAGACAATAGACAGAAAAATAGAAATGTGAAGAGGAAACAGTTAGCCACAGCTAATATCATAAAGTTATAGGATCATGTTTCCATACCAATAAGTAGCAAAAACAGATATTAGATCCAGAGTGGTTTTCAAGGGGACATACCGATAATTTAATTTTTCCTACCAAAGGAAACAAATTAAAACCATCTCACTAAAAAGGAGTTTAACAGAAAAATAAATTCCAATTTATCTGTCAAGAATATTCTGTGGATATACAAATGGAACTATAATGTTCTAATGGTAGACCTGAAATAATGAAGCACATGAGTATTTACTGTTAATGATGCAAATAACTGACAGACCTAAAGAGTGGTGCTTCCATATTTTTAATTTTAACAATATTCTTTTTATCCAAGTATTGATATCCCTTATTTGAAATCTTTACCAATTCGACAAGAAATCCAATGAAAAGTAGAGAAAGCACACCAAGCAACTTTTCTAGATAAATGAAAGCCCATGGGAGGAAAAATAAGATACATAGACATACAGATAGATGATATAGATGATGATATAGATGATACAGATATACATAGACATAGATATAGATAGATGAAAAAAATTTAAGAGGGTAGATATCATGTTAAATACTCCCCCTACCCCACCCACACACACCCCGCAAACAAGCAAACTTTTGGAAGTGATGGATAGATTTATAACTTTGACTGTGGTGATGGTTTCATGAGTGTATGCATATATACAAACTCATCAAATTGTATGCATTGATATGTGCCAGAATTCTCTGAAGACAAAAGTCAACACCAGCACTGGAGTGAAGACTCTGAGCTTTGGTATAGAAGCAAAAATGCAGAGATGAATGCAAGGACCTTGGATGAAGCCAAGGACCCTAAAAGAAGGCTAAAGATTTGCACATTCCCTGCTGCCAGGTTAAACAAATGCCATATATATGCACACAAATATATACCAGTTTTAGATATCAAAGAACTTAAACTATTGTGTCAACTAGATATTATAAAATACTTACAGATGAGATATTTTAAAAAATAATTTAACTTTTAAAATAAGAAAGCTCTAAAATAGTGTCACAAGGGATTAGGGAAACCTGAAAAAAATGACTAAACAGAATTTTTAGAAATGAAAAAAAATTATGGAAGAATTAGAAATGAAAATAAATGTCTACACCTAGATAAATGAATAAAGAAAATGTGTTCTATATACACAATGGAATACTATGTAGAGTTTAAAAAGAAGGAAATTCTGCCATTTGTAACAACGTGGATCAACCTTGAGGATGTTATGTTAAGGAAAATATGTCGGTCACAGAAGGACAAAAACTGTATGATCTCACTTATACAAGGTAACTAAAATAGTCAAATTCATAGAAGCAAGGAATAGAACTGTGGTCCTCGTGGCAAAGAGGAGAGGGAAATGGAGTTCTAAATTCATATAAAGTTTAAGTTAAACAGGATGAATGTGTTCTAGAGATCTGCTGTACAACATTGTACCTATTGCCAATAATACTGTATTGTACACTTAAACATTTAAGAGGGTAGGAGAGGCTGGCTGGCTCAGTTGGAGGAGCATGCAACTCTTGATCTTGGGGTCATGAGGAGTCTGAGCCCCATATGAGGTGTAAAGATTACTTAAATCAAGAAAAAAAACACTTTAAAAATTTTTAAGAGGGTATATCTCATGTTAAGGACTCCTCTCCCCACAAACCCCCTACAAGGAAACTTTTGGAAGTAACGGATAGGTTTATAACCTTGATTGTGGTGATGGTTTCATGGGTGTATGCATATAAACAAACTCATCAAGTTGCGTGCATAAATATGTGTATTTTATTGCATATCAATTAAACTTCAATATAGCCATTTTAAAAAGAAAAAGTTTTAATATTTAAAATAAAATATTAATAGATTAAATATCAGAATAGGCAAACTGAGAAGAAAAGTCACGAATTCAGAGACAGGGCTGCAGAAATTATTCCAAACGTAGCATAAAAAGAAAAGCAGGTGGAAAATTTGAAAGAAGATTAAGAGTCATGGATGATAGAAAGAGAACAACCATTCTATAAGTATTCAATAGCATTCGTTAAGCATCTATTATGCTTTAGGGACTTTCTAGTCTCTGAGGAGAAAAAGAGTGGGAGAAAAAGATGCAAAGTAGGAAGTAGGAAGTAGATCGCATGGTGATGGCTGTTATGGAGAAAACTAATAGGACAGAGTCAGAGTTCCAGAGAGAGAAGAGATAAAACAGAAGAGAAGCTACATTAAAAGCAAGAATGGTTGGGGCACCTGGGTGGCTCAGTCAGTTCACCCGATTGCACTCAGGTCACGATCTAGCAGTTCGTGGGTTCAAGCCTGGTGTGGGGCTCTGTGCTGGCAGCCTGGAGTCTGCTTCGGATTCTGTGTTTCCCTTTCTCCACCCCTCACCTACTCATGTTCTGTCTCTCACTTTCTCAAAAATAAATAAACATTAAAAAAAATTTGAAGCAATAATGGCTTCAGGGCACATGGGTGGCTCAGTCAATTGAGCATTCAATTCTTGATTTTGGCTCAGGTACTGATCTCAAGTTAATGGGATTGAGCCCTATGTTGGGCTCCATGCTGAGCATGGGGACTTCTTGGGATTCTCTCTCTTTCTCTCTCTCTCCCTCCCTCCCTCCACTTTTCTCCCCCACTTACACATGCTCTCTCCCTCAAAAAAAATTAATAAAAAATAATAAAAATTTTAAAAATAAAACAATAAAGGCCATAAATTTTCTAGACTTAAGAGAGAAATAAATCCAGAGGTAAGGAACTATAACCTATACTAAGTAGAGTACATAAAAATAAATGTGTATGTGGACACTATGCAGTGAAACTTCAGAAGTCTATAAGAATATCTTTAAACTAGTCAAACTATTTTTAACCACAAAAACACCCAAATGGACAGATTTCTCAACAGGATGGTGGAAGCCATAAGACAATTATTTATTCATTCAACAAATATTTATCGATACCATGTGCTATGTATTAAACAGTAAACAAAATAAAATTTTCTGCCCTCACGGGACTTATATTTTAATGGTTACAGACTGACAATAAATGAAACAATAAACAAGACATATATTAGTGATAAGTAATGTGTTGTGGAAAAACTTTTTGAAGAAAATGGAAAAGATAGTGATTGATTGTGGGAAATGCGGAAAGGAAATGCAAGGAAAAGTTGCAATTTTAAATAGAGTCTGGAAAAGCCTCAATGAGAAGAAAATTTGATCAAAGCCCTAAACTGAGAGAGTAATCTTGGAATTTGGAGCAAAAGTGTTCCATTAAGTTTACTGACACAAGGGGAGCATGGACACCATTTTCCAAAATCAAAGGATCCTAGTGTGCCTGGAGTAGAAAAATAAAAGGAAAATTAGTTAGATATGACGTCCAAGAAAAAAGAGAGCGAGAGGGCATATTGTTAAGGACTTGGAGTCCATTGTAGGAATTTTGTCTTTTTCTCTGAATGATACATGAGGCAACTGGAGGGTTTTAAACAGAAGTGGTATCATGGGCTGAATGGTGAACCCCCAAAAGATATATCTGAGCCCAAAGCCCCAAGACCCATGAACATTACCCTATATAGCATACAAATCTAGTAGTGAAATATATAATAACATAAAGGATAGGAGGAGATGAATGGAAATATACAGTTTAAGGTTGCTATATTATATGTAAAGTAGTATAATATTAATTCAAAATAAACTGTGGCAAATTAAAATGTGTTATCATTATTCCCTAGAGAAACTTCTTTAAAAAATACAAAATGGTAGAACTAAAAGTCAAAAGATAAAATTATATTAAATATTCAAGGTTATTTGGTTAACCCTAAAGAAAAAAGGAACAAAAGAATGAGAATATCAATATTTATAGGTCTGATTCTGCTTTTGCTTTTTGTTTATTCATTTTCTTAAGATTTCTTTTATGAGTGGAACCATATGATATTTGTCTTTCTCAGTCTGACTTATTTCACTAAGCACAATATCTTCTAGGCCTGTCATGTTATCCAAATGTCATGATCTCATTCTTTTTATGGCTGTGCAATACTCCATTGTATATATGTACCACATTTTCCTTATCCATTTATTATTGATGGATACTTAGGTTGCTTCAATGTCTTGGCTATTATAAATAATGCTGCAATAAACATAGGGCTGCATATATCTCTTTGAATTAGCATTTCCATTTTCTCTGGGTAAATATCCAATAATGGAATTACTGGATCATATAGGATTTCTATTTTTAATTTTTTGAGGAACATCCATACTCTTAGAACAAGATGATGGTTGTCAGAGAGGAGAGGGGTAGAGGGTGGGCAAAATGGGTGAAGGGGAGAGGGAGATACAGGCCACTAGTTATGAAATGAGTAATTCATGGGAATGAAAGTCACAGTGTAAGAAACACAGTCAAGAACATTGTAACAACAATGCAACAGGACAGACAGTGGCTACATTTGTGGTAAACATAGCCTAATGTATAAACTTGCTAATCACTAAGCTGTACACCTGAAACTACTGCAACATTGTGTTAACTATACTAAAAATAAAAAAAAACTATAAAAAAGAATCATTGTGACAAATAGAAAATAACTAGGAAGAAAGCAGGTTTAAGCATAACTACATTATATTAATAATTACATTAAATGTTAATGGACTAAATACCCCACTTAAAATGATCAGACTGAATGAAACAAAGGTTGTCCTTTATAAATACACAAGAAATTAAAAATAAAACAACGGGAAAAGATATCCTGTGTATATCTGACCTCTTCTTCACTCTGGGTATGTTATAGTAATATATCCGTGCTCACAAATTTATTAGACAGCTAATCTTATATCTTCACGGTGTATCCAAAAGATAACTTGCCCAATAATTTTGAGAAGAGGATGTTAAAGGTTGCCTTTCTGCAGTGAAAATAGAGTAAAATTTTGAACCATATTCTAGGTCTGGTGAGTCAAATATGATCAATTAGTTTTTAATCACTTGTTTATATTTGCAGTATTAAATTGTGATCCAATTGACCCTCCTCAGATGTTCATTTCAAGACTTCATTCCTTATTGGACAAACCTGAGCTGGGTTTTCAACTGGCCCTAGTTCATGTTTTGATTTTTCCCACTCCACATTAAATACAGCTTTTTGTTCTAACCCATGAATGAAAATTTTTGATTGATAGTGACCATCTAAGCTAGAGGGAAATATTTAGACACAGACATACCTATTACATAAGTAAGACACAATAAAAGACCATGATTACTCTCTGCATAATATTGTCTTTATCTACAAATTAAATAAAAAATATTAAACAAATGTGAACAACTTCCTGCTTCTTGGTTAACAGTATTCATTTAATTTTACAGCCGAATGGAATTTGAGATTACCAATCCAGTTACAGACCAAATTGTGCACCCCCAAAACTCGTACATTAAAAATCCCACGTTGAAAACCTTGGGATGTAATGACTGTATTTGGACATGGGGTATTTAAAGAGATAATTGAGTTAAAATGAGATCATTAGGGTGGGACCTAATCCAATATGACTGGTGTCCTTATAAGAACAGGAGATTAAGACAAAGATATGTACAGAGGAAAGACCGTGTGAGGGCACACTGAAAAGATGGCCATCTAAAGCCAAGGAGAGAAACCTCAGAGGAAACCAAACTTGGTGACACCTTGATTTTGGACTTCTACCCTCCAGAAGTGTGAGAAAATATTTTTTGGTGACATCATCCACTACATAGTATTTTGTAATGGCAACCCAAGCGGATGAATACAAATCTCATTTTCTTGTTATTTAGCACTGAAACTGATGATGTTGAAATTGATGTGCAGACAGTACTTTGACTTGGTCAAGTCTTCTAGAAACCAATCTCAGTTTTAAATAAAAACCAAGATGCCTTATACAAAAAACTCAAAGATGGATGATCTGCTGAAAGATTGAAGGAAAAGCTCACTGTTTGTGTAACCCCAAAGATGTTCCTAGTGATCCACAAAGCACTATTTGAAAATCAGTACATTGAGGAAGCTCGCATTTTACACAGGCATTCATAGAGAAGCTTGTTAATCTTCGCTTTTAACTTTAGATAATAAATAAATTTTGACTGTAAAATTGAACACATATAGGGAAGGAATATTTTCTGGGGTTGATGAAATAAGATATAAACATTTAAATATACCACTTGAATATACAAAAGTAACAAATAAAGAAACTGAAAGGTTTTATAACTATATCAGGAAGAAGGAAAACAGAATAGGATGCTTAATGTCTAAATCCAGAAATAGCTATATAAACATTCATTAACAAGGTATAAGTCATTGCCAAAAGAAACTAGAAATAGCCAGAAGTCATAACCTTTGAAGCTTTGTAATAGAAGCTGGGAGGAATGAGGCAGGAGATTATGTATGTATTACAAACACTCCTATAGTACTCAGTGTGTATGTTTGTGTGCACAGCTGTGCATGTGTGAGTGTGTGTCTCTTTAAAACAAAGATGAGGAAAGAAACCTGTGAGAAGAAAGCTTTCATGGAGCATATCTTCTTTCCATATCTACCAGAGGGAATAGTGAAGTCTGTTAGTATACACTAAAAAAATATTCCAAAAAAGAAAACAAGATCAAATATGACAAAAATCACTAATCTATTCCATGCTGACTTCTATTCAGATGTAAATAAAGGTCATCAAGCCCATTCTTAGTCTTCCCTAAAATTTTTCTCACTAAGGCAGAGAATCATACTCTATGCTCATGGGACAGTCAATTCAAATCTACTCTCTGCTATCACTCTTGCACTTCCCTTTTCCTCCTCCCCAATTTTTAAACATATGAAGAAATCTTCTTTTATAACAGAATGGTATCTGTCTGTATTCCGAAGTAGAAGACATTAAATTTCTACAGAATTTAATTCTAGGGCTACAAATTCAATTGTAGGCCATTCCATCATTTATTTTCCTTTGATGAGCTGTTGATGAATTGAAACAAAGTATGTATTTTTGTTTTTCCCCTAAATATGAAGGTAAAAAAGAATCGGCAATTTTACTTTCCAAAAAGCAAGCCCTAAAGGATACATTAAATATAATAAGATAACTGAAAAATTGATCACCTTTAATTATATTAAGATCAACTAGAAGAACGTTTCTTGAAAATCACATGCCAAAACATAATACAAAATAATAAAACTTTGATATAATTTCTGTCATAAATTGATAGAATAGAAAGTACCTGGTTGTAAAAACATTTGCTCATTTAGGATAACATCTGCGTACAACATAAATATAGTTGTTACATTTCAGGTTCAAAATCTCTGTTAAGGATCATAGCTGTATTCCCCAAAACAATATATAGCACATAAAGTCAATACATCTTTTATTCACAAACAACCTAATTGTAATATTGAAGGAAAATATCTAGATTATTTTCAGACTAGGAAACTGAAAGGGTAATAAATTGATTATGTCTGTGTAACTAAATTAAAGCTGTCCATACACAGTACAAGTTCGGTTCATAACAAAAGGCCACAAAATATGTCCTCTCTCCGGCCTTGATACATAAGGAAAACACAATATGCATTGTCCTGTCATAATCTGCATTATTATAACTGTCTGAGCAGTACCTTTTCCACAGGGACCTTTCCATTTCGCTCCCTTTTTTCTGAAGCACTGCCAATTTTGTTAAACTATTTGGATGGTTTCACTCCATTACGTTCACAGCTACCAAGTTTATGTGATCCAAATAATTTAGAAATACCTTGAAGCCACCTGGAAATTATAGACCAAAAGTATGTTTCTGAATTGGTGGAATTTTCTTAAGAGAAGATATTTTCATAAAATAAATTTTCAAATCACCAAAGAAAAAGTTCTCAACAGCTTTCTGAACAGTTAAATTATCACGACAAAGATAAGCACCAAAAATTGACAGACACAAACGCTACACACTCTAGGTGGCACAAGGGACAGAATGCTTCTGAAGCCTCTAGCTGCCCATTTAGACACACATTCCAAAACCGTTTCCTGTAAAAACTGTGTGCTTATTCTCTGACTGGAATAAAAAACATTGACTTTTTTTTTTTTTAGAAAAATTCTCCATCTCACTACCCAATCACTGAAGAGAACACTCTTAATTTGTTACTAGGTATGAAAGCACAAGGAACTTTCAACTCATCAGACAAAAAGTTTAATGTGGGCTATAGTTGCAGGCTCAGAAAACATGGCAATATTCCTTAAGAGAGATTTATTATCTTTTTGAGTTACCTCCATTGATTTTTTCATGGCTACACACCTATGTTTCCTGCTGTACCACAACATTCTATTTTCTCTTTGGATACTTATATTTTCCATCTGCCTACTACTAACTCAGTCTTTAATAAATATTTAATGGGTTTTTAGGGTGACCTTAGCAGACCATGACTTTGTTTCTTTCAAGTAATCTTGAAAAAGGCAGAAGCCAAGGTCAGCTTCTCTATTTCTAACACAAACAGGACAAAAAAACTGTTGGTTAAGCTACAAGTATTTTTAGGTGTTGTGTTTCTCTCTAAAACAATGCTACACTAATGATATTGCTGATTTCTTAAAACCATTAAACAACTTGATTTCAATGACCAGGGAATGGTGTAAATGGGTAAAAATTGAATATCTTACTGAAAAAACTATTTCTAATCCTAGGAGAGGACTCAGACTCTAGAGGATTGTAATACAAAGAATGACATTCAGGAAGTTCTTATTCAATGTTATTGAATAAACATAATGATTATATATATGTATATGTATATATATGTATATATCTCAAAAATCTTCTCAGAAAGGAAAAAATAATTTTTGGCTGCTACAGAGCTTGATCCAAGTCTGAAACCAGTAAAAACAAGAATATATGAATTTTTACATGGTCACAAGAAAGATAAAGACTACTCACGTAGAAAGAGATCACTTTAAAACCGTATAAGGAGGGCCTGTTTAATGACCAAAGAGAAAAAGATATCATTTTTATCAGCAACTGTTGGAAGAGATCTTAGAACTCATCTCATTCACTCTTGCATCCAAAATATCACCACTATCCACCCCCAGACTGACCGTGGTCCTCAGCTCTGTTTGAATACTTCTGAGAAGAAGGAGGTCACTTCCTGCCATTAGCCCATCCAATCTCAATAACTAATTTCTTATTTATCAACAGAATTGACTGTACTTATTTTAGTTTTGACCTCAGAGATTCACAGGTAACTAAATGTCATAAGAGATTTTCACTGAAGCTCTTAAGTCAGCCAGATCTACTTTGGAACCTAGCTTGAAAGTTTGCCTTATTCCCCATTCTATTTTAGGTCAATGTTAAATAAATTTACAATGTATTTTTATTGTAAAATATTTTAACCATAATGAAGACCCTAAAACAATAAAATTAATACTCATGCAGCAACTAATTTTAATAATCCTCCAGTTTAGCCATATTTGCTTCAGATATTAAAATAAAGAAGCTCTGGGGCGCCTGGGTGGCTCAGTCCGTTAAGCGTCCGACTTCAGCCAGGGTCATGATCTGCAGTCTGTGAGTTCAAGCCCCACGTCGGGCTCTGTGCTGACAGCTCAGAGCCTGGAGCCTGCTTCTGATTCTGTGTCTCCCTCTCTTTCTGCCCTTCCCCTACTCATGCTCTGTCTCTCTCTGTCTCAGAAATAAATAAACATCAAAAAAAAATTTTAAAAAAAAACAAAGAAGCTCTGAGCAAAATAAATCAAAACAACCAAAAATTTCACAAATGCTGTTCAACCGACTTGTGTGATCCTTCCAAATTCTATCTCCCTCCCTTTCTCCTCAGAACAAACCACCAGAATGAATTTACTTTGAATCAGTAATCTGGATTATATAGTTTTAGTCATATATATGTAACTATAAATAATACAGCAATAACTTTCCATTTCTGTATAAATATTCCACTCTTTCTCTCCCTCTCTATACATGTATGTGTATGTATGTGTATATCTATGTCACAATTTGCAACTTCCTTTGTTTTTCTCCTGTATTTTACTTAATTTATGAGATTTTCTGTTTGATACATATTTTGCTCCAGTTAATTTATTTTAACCACTGAATAACAATAACAAAAAATTAAATGCTAAAAAGAGAAGGTCTGTGTACTTGAGCCCATGTGGGAGAGTTTCCCTAGAGTGTAAACCTAGATATGAAATTACTTGGCTATAGAAAAGAGGCATCTGCAACAATTAGCACTATAAAGGGATTGAAACAATTTATACACACACCAGTAGCCCCATTGCTTTACTATCTTGAGTATTTGGTATTATGAAACCTTGTATTTTTTTTTACTAATCTAATGAGAGTTATATTTCATTGTGATCTTATTTCCATTTCCCTAATTACCAACAAGCCTGGGGGTCTTTCCTTACAGAACTTGGCCATTCAGCTTTTTTTGTCCATGGTCTGCCTATTTATATACCTCATCTTTTTCGTTTTTCTCTTGAGTTTCTGGTATGGTTTTACTTTTTTATTTTTATTTTATATATTCTGATACAATTCACTCAAACCTTTCTCATGGGTGACATAACTTTATTCATAGTCATACACATATCCTTAGCACTAATGCAGTCAAATTTATGAATATTATTCTTTATGGTATGTGTTTACTGTGTGTAGTCTAAACAATTTTTCCTTGTTGTGGGGTCGTAAAATAACCTATCTTTTTTAAATTTTAATATTCTGGCTTCTGCACTTATGTTTTTAATCATCCTGGGACACATCCTTAGGCATATGGGGTAGAACCTGATGTTATTTTTTTATCCACAAAAGTAAGCTTTGTCCCAGTATATGTAGCAAGTGCCCCAGTCTCTTCCACTGATTTATAATGTCGCCTCTGTCCTTTGTCATATTTTCATATTTGAATGGTTCATTTCAGGACTCTCTATTCTATTTCATTACTCTATTTAATCCCTGAAATAATGCTACATTTTTCCCTTATAGTTTTAATTGCTTTATTTTATGATGAACCTTGGTGTCTGGTAGGGAAGAATCCTCACCATGTTCCTCTATGTGATGGTTAATTTTATATACCAACTTGATGGGGCCAAGGGGTGCCCAGATTAAACATTATTTCTGAGTAGTCTTTTAGAGTGTTTCCAGATGAGAGAAACATTTGAATTGATGGACTTAGTAAATTATCTCTCCAAATGAGTGAGCATCATCCAATCTTTTGAGAGCTTGAATAAAACAAAAAGATGAAGAAAGAAGGAATTTGCTCCTTTTACTTTCTGCTTGCCTTTTGAGCTGGGATATAGGTTTTCTCATTGACTCCCCTCCTGAAAGGTTTTCAGGCCTTCAGACTAACACTGGTATTATACCGCCAACTTTCTTGGGTTTCCAGCTTGCAGATGGCAGATCACGGGACTGTTCTGCCTCCATAATTGCATGAGTCAATTCCTTATAATAAATATCTTCCCATATACCTATGGGTTCTATTTTTCTGGAGAACTAACACCCTCCTTCAAATTGCTTACATTGTAACTGGCTTTATATGCTTTAATTCACATTTTAGTATTAGTCTGTCCAGCAAAATTCCTCTTGGGGTTTCGATAGAAATTGCATTAAATATATAGGTTAATAAAGTGAAATTTTTCACATTAAATGACCCATACATGACAATTTTATATCTTTCCACTTAAAGGGATTCTTAAAACCTTCTTCAATAATATCTCATATTTTTTATCAATAAAAATGTCAAATACTTTTGTTGAATGTATTCCTATTTAGCATTTTCTTCTCTGGGCTCTTTAAAAAGAATATATATCTGAACAAATAGAATATAAAATTGTATATATATTTTAGATCAAGCTTGCTAGTTTTCTTATTCAGACACTCTAAATCCTACTAATTTTTTGAGTGACTGACTTCTCAATTTCATAGAGACGTGATAACATATTCCCCTACAATTGTAGATTTTTCAAATTAGCCCCTACTCTGTCCATGAAGACAGTGATTTCTGTCTCTTTCTTCACTTTTCCTCCCCGGTATCCTGAATGATACTGAACATATACTAGACACTCGATAAATAATTGTTCACTAAACAATTGTTGTATATTCTTGGTGATTTACTTTTTGTTAATATAGAATATTCCATTTTTTTCATGTACATCATTTTTGTCTTAAATTTTATTTTGTCTAATATTAAATGTGACACAGCATGTTTCTTTTAATTCACACTTCCCCAATGCAACCTTTTTCCGTTCTTTTGTTCAAATTTGCAGTGTAGTTTTGTCTTAGGTCTTTCTCTCATTAGCATCATATGTCAGGATATTTTATCCCTATATCTGACAATGTGGTGATATTTATGTCACTGACTTCTATATTCCTAGTTTTTCTTCTATTTATTGACTTTTCTCTTTATTGGTTTTTATTTTCCCCTGTTATTTCCTCTATTGGATCTGATAAAGTATTACACTTTCCTTTGTTGGTAGGCTATCATAAATTATATACTTATTCTTTTAGTAATTATCCTTAATTTATTTTCAATTTTTTATTGTGGTAAAATACACATAAAATGTGCCATCTTAACCATCTTTGGGTTTACAGTTCAGGGCTAATAAATACATTCATATTGTTATGCAACCATTGCAGTCATCCATTTCCAGAATTCTTTCATCTCACAAAACTGAAACTCTATACCCAGTGAGCACTAACTGTCCATTCCTCCTCCTCACATTCCTCCCTGCAGCCTCTGTCAACCACCATTCCACTTTCTGTCTCTGTGAATTTGACTGAGAACCTCATACAAGTAGAATCATGCAGTATTTGTCTTTTTGTGACTAATTTCACTCTGCACAACTGCTTCAGGTTCATCCATTTTGTAGCATGTGTCACAATTCCCTTCCTCTTTAAGGTTGAATAATAGTCCACTGTATGTATATCCCACATTTTGCTTATCTAGTCATCTGTCGATGGACACTTGAGTTTTATCTAGTGTCAATAATGCTGTCATAAAAATGGTGTACAAATATATCGAGATCTTGCTTTCAAGTCTTTTAAGTATATATTTAGAAGTAGTATTGTTGGATCATATTGTAATTCTACTTTTCATTTTTTGAGGCACTGCCATACTGTTTTCCATAGCAGCTACACCATTTTACATTCCCACTAACAGTGCACAGCATTCAGATTTCTCCATATCTCCATATCCTGGCCAATACTTGTTATTATTTTGTAATAGCCTAATGGGTGTAAGGTGATAATTAGTGTTAAATTTTTAACACTCATGTTTAAACCATAAGTTGTTATAACAAAAGTTATTTTATATTTCCATCTCTTTCTCCAATACATCCTGGATCCAAGCATAGTTTAATTACTTATCAAAGATTATTGTAATGCCTCTTTTCATTCCTTTACAGGGTTATATATTTATCTCTTTTAAGTGTTGCTTTATAGTCAGTATACATTTCATACATGTTATTAATTCCTGTGATAATATTTCTTGCCCTAAAGTAACAATATAAATTTAAGCTCTCAATCATCATAGGTCTGAAAGAAAACTCTTAATTGATAACACAGTTGAAAGTCAAAGTCTAGGCTGAATATAATCTTATCAAACCACTGTGAAGTCACTGTTGTGCTATTTTCTAGTATCTACGAGTATCAAGAAGTCAAATGTCCATCTAATTTCTATTCCTTTGATGGAAACCTCTCTTGTCTTTCTGGTTTAAGAGTTTCCCTTATTTATTGACATTCTATAATTTCACAATAGTCTTTCAAGTTGTAGATTTATTTTTAAAAACTTTTCATTTAAATTCCAGTTAGGGACACCTGGGTGGTTCAGTTGGTTGGGCATCTGGCTTCGGCTTAGGTCATGATCTTGCAGTTCATGAGTTCGAGCCCTGCATTGGGCTCTGTGCTGACAGCTCAGAGCCTGGAGCCTGCTTCTGATTCTGTATCTCCCTCTCTCTCTCTATCTCTGCCTCTGCCCTGCTTGCATTCTATCTCTCTTTCTCAAAAATAAATAAACATAAAAAAAGAACATCATTTAAAAAAATAAATAAATTTCAGTTAGTTATCATACAGTGTAATATTGAGTGTACAATATAGTGATTCAACCTTCCATACAACACCCGATGCTCATCACAAGTGCAGTCCTTAATCCCCATCGCCTATTTCACCCATCCCCCCACCACTTTCCTCTCTGACCATCAGTTTGTTCTCTAAAGCTAAGAGTCTGTTTCTTGGTTTGCTTCTCTCTCTCAAGTTGTAGATTTATTTTATTTATCTTTTTAGTCTCAGGATTCAGGGCTTTAATTCTGGAAATCTATACATTTTAACTCTCTCTCTCTCTCTCTCTCTCTCTTTTGCAAGCAAAGGGGAGGGACAGAAGGAAAGAGAAGAAATCAGATCCCAATGTGGGGCTCAGTCCCAAGACCCTGGGATTATGACTCCATCCTCATGAAGTACTTTGAGTCTCCCTTCTCCTTCAAAAGTCAAACAAAACCACAATTTACTGCTTGAGGTCCTAAGCCAAAAGGTATACTGTCCAGCTACATTCACCCTTTTCAGTCCTCTTCTGTTTATGTTTTTACCTTGTTTTGTTTTTTAGCCTAGTTATATATTTTCTTATTTGGTCTTGTCATATTGTCATGGTTTATCTTGTGTTTGAAGCAGAGAGGATGCATTACAGTATTAACTCACAGTTCCATTTTGACCAGAAATCTATATCACAATTTCAAAAGGTGAGTTCACCTTTATACCTATTCTTTTATTCTAAGTTCCATTTATATTCAAAATTCCTTGGACACAGTTGTATTGTCAGTTACATATTTACCAAACTATGATATTGTCACTCCCACATTATTTTACTTGTTATAGAAAATATCATGAGAAACTGTGGCAAATTCTGTACTAATATCAAAATACCTACATTATTTTATGTCTATATCAGTTACTATAAAAATGAAATGATTAAACTTTGGCCTCAGTGAATTCCATAATCAGTTAGTAATCTTTTCTAAAATCTTCTTAAGAGATATATCAACTTTGTAAGCCCACTTTTATGACCATTTAAACAGCATAATAAGTACTAGTTTTTATGCTAGGAGCTGGGCAAGGCCCCTCTTTCTGAACACTTCTCCCATATTCTGCAATTTTTGATATTTAGCAATAAAGGCTCTTTTTCACCTCTGCTTCTTCACTTAACTACACTCCCCAAAAGTATTTATTTGATTCTCAAGAAGTGATTTGATTTAAAATAGCAAGTTTCCACAATTATGTGCCATGAGTTTCCATTTTCTCCTGATTATGTTTGTTTTTTTCTATATTTGTCAGTTTATTCTCCTTGGTAAGGAAGAACAAAGCATAATATAAATTAAATAGTTAAGATTTCTCACATCTCTACATAGTACAGTATCTTCCCCCAGTGGTATCTTTATCCTTTCTTCAACTTTTTTTTTCTCATCTTAACCAGACTAAAACATCCTAATCATCCTTCTGGAATTTTGCCCCATTTCTATATTTCATACCCATATTTTTATTAATGTGCGCTCACTCAAGCATTTGTGATAGAGTTAACTTAATTACATTTTATCAAAAATAGGCATGAGAATTCTGAAAGACTCTCTACAAGTAATTGTTGACCTATGTAACTGTATCATGATAAAAGGAAGTCCTCCAAATCTTGATCTTTTTAAGAGGCTGATTTTTGTCTTTATTAAATATTTGAGCTATGGATTTTTAAAAAAATTGAACAAGCATGATCAAATGGCTAAACCCTCCAATTTCATATACATAATCCTTTGAAGATATCAGGGGGATTTGCCAAATAGTAATAACAGTAATAATAATATCAATATCTAACTTTGTGAGTACTTACCATGTATGAATGCACTTAATCAAATGTTTTACATGGATTATCTCATTAAATCCTCAAACAACTCTTAGGTAATATTCTGGGTTGAATAGTGTCCTCCCAAAATTCACATCTACCTTGAATCTCAGAATGTCACCATATTGAAAATAGGGACTTTGCAGGTATAATTACTGAAGATAAGGTCATATTGAATTAGGATGTGCTCTAATCCTATGATTATAACTCCTATAAGAAAAAAAAAAACACACAGAGAGCACACAGAGGGAATGCCATGTAAAGACAGAGGCAGAGATTGGAATGATATACCACAAACCAAGGCACCAAAGCTAGGAAGCTTCCAGAGGCAAAGAGAAAAACCCTTACAGCCTTAAAGACAACATGACCCACCTAGCAGCTAGATTTCAGACTTCTAGCTTCCAGAACTCTGAGAGAATAAATTAATGTTTTAAGTCACCAAATTTGTGATACCTTGTTATGGCAGCCCTAGGAAACTAATAAAAGTAAATAGTTTTGTTCTTCCATTTTAGAGATGAAAAAAACTAATGTTCAGGAAAGTTAGATAATTCATCCATGATCATATGGTTTGAAAACAGCAAAACTGGGATGAAGACTGAGGAAGCCTGACTCCCATCCCCGATATCTATGCATGTATGCATAAGAGAGGTGTATATGTATGGGTACGTAAATAAACACACACACACACACACATACAGACACGCACATGCGCACACACACTACAAATCACCATAAAGTTGTGTAGACATGAGTGCGTTGTTGAGGAGTAGACAAAAGCTTTATAGGATAAAGTTATTTTTAATCAAGGAGATAAAACTTGTATTGGACCTTAGATTTGATAGAATCAAATAAAGCTAGTATAAATTGGAGTGCTCAGGGTGGAGAATGGATGAAGAACAACACATTTAAAGATGGAATGTCTTGGGGGCGCCTGAATGGCTCAGTTGGTTGAGCGTCCGACTTCAGCTCACGTCATTGTCTCACGGTTCTTGGGTTTGAACCCCACATCGGGCTCTGTGGTGACAGCTCAGAGCCTGGAGCCTGCTTTGGATTCTGTGTCTCCCTCTCTCTTTGCCCCTTCTCTGCTCCTGCTCTGTCTCTCTCTCTCAAAAATAAATAAACATTAAAAAAAAAAAAGATGGAATGTCTTGGCTGTCAAATGATTCTGGCTGTAGCTTAGGATCCAGAAAAAGATTAATGTAAGGACATGGTTGGGAATACAGACTAGAGGTAAATGGAGGAACACCAGGTACACTAGAAAAAGGAAGTGGGTCTTTATTCTAAAGGTGCAAATTGCTATGATAATTGAGTGTGAAAGAGTATTTGTTTTGCAAAGGAGGACTTAATGAAAACTGTACATTTGGAAGATTAACTTGGCTATTATATAGAATATGACCAATAGGGGAACAATATTAATAGGAAAGAAATTATTTAAAAATTTTTTTAATGTTTATTTATTTTTGAGAGAGAGAGAGAGAGCACGAGTGGGGGAGGAGCAGAGAGAGAGGGAGACACAGAATTGGAAGCAGGCTCCAGGCTCTGAGCTGTCAGCACGGAGCCTGACGCAGGGCTTGAAGTCACAAACCATGAGATCATGCATGACCTGAGCCAAAGCCACTCAACCAACTGAGACACCCAGGTGCCCCAGAAAGAAACTATTTTAGAAAACAAACAATAAACTAGGTATGAGGACGTAAAAGCCTGATTTGATTGGTAGAAAAGGAAAACAAAAAAGGTAAGATAAAGATTCAAGAAATGTTGCAAAAGAGATGAGAAGAATGCATGTCTGATGGACTTGATTAGTGGGACTATAAAGAGAAAGAGAAGAAAGCAGGCAGAAAAAATTAAAGTGCATTTTTTTAAAGGTAAAGTTGGAAAGGGAAATGAGGTTAGGACAAAGAGTATTACTTTACCAAATCAAATTTATCTATACCCACGATCACCTTAATTATTATTCTTCTCTGTCTTAAAAATATATTGATTCAAATTTTTCTCTAAAATTGTTTTTAATATACATTGTCATCTTTCTCCTATTTGTATATAAAATCATTACATTAAATTTAGAAACAATCTCTTAACACATTTTCCTAAACAGTGATTGGGTAAGCTAAAGAAAAAAAACACAGTTTCTCTTTAGACCACTTGGTCCCCCCATTAATTTATTCAATTATTAATAACCAAAAATGAGACTGGTATATTTTACAATTTGCCTAGAAAATTGATCTTTAATGTGTATAACATGGCAAATTAGGAAAGCATCAACCAGATTTCAGGAAGAAAGTTTTACCTAGTCAGAAAAAAACAAGATATCATGTATTATAAAAGCTTCTCTTTCAAAGCCATGAAAAAGATCAGGTTCATTAAATTTTTTGCACAGAGAAAACACATAGGAAATAAAATACACTTTCATTGGGAATCTACTCCAAGAATTTTAATTTTTTGGCAAAATCATCCCAAGGCTACCTACAAATGCCTAGCTGAACTTGAGTTGAGTGGAAAACGACAATTACCAATATGTATTTCATCAACATAAGAACAAAAATTTTCCCTTACTTCCTCTCCCCCAAAGTCATGGGGCAATGTACTAACGATAGAGACACTCTGACTTACAAGATATTTGGGACATTTATTGACCCCTTGTTACATGCTAGCATGATGGGAGTGGGAAGCATGATACATCAATTCCACACTAGGAAACTTTCACAGAAGGCTTTGTGATCCAAATATCCTCTACAATCTAAAATGAAGTGTAATTCCTTTCTCCTTCTCATCACCATAACAACTACATCTTAAAACTCTAACTACCATGAACACACAAGACAACCACCAAGCTAACATGGTTTTACCTAGTAATTACAGGAAAGGTGAAAAATCCAAGATCTAACTCTGATTATGAATTTAAACGTAGTTTTAAGATGAAAGGTTAGAATATGGCATTGCTTATTGTTTTTAATGACATAGTGTTGAGTTACTCTTGCATATATTTCTCTAAAGTCAATCTCTGTTTCATTTGTGTTTTCCTGCTCCACGCATACCAACCTTCCCACTACACACCTGTATACCCCTTCAGTAATACTAAGAAGGTTTAAAAAATTGACATATCCTCCTACTCAGGAGCATGTTTATTTATACAAGGAAGCTCTTATTTTTCTCCTGGATTCAGCCTGTCCTTGTATCGCTGCAATCTAGACTACTTGATAAGTTGGTGTCACACAGTGGGACTGGAAGCCACTGCCTTTACGTCAATCTTTCAATTTCTGTTTGAAGATATGAGCATATTGTTCTAACATTAAACAAAAATGTCCCAATGAAAACTTCCCACAAAGGAGCTTCACTTGACAAATTTATACTTGCGGTCTTATTCTACCAGATTTTCACAGTCTACTGAATCGGATATATATTTATGTCAACAATATATCAAAAACCCAGCTAGACTGAGATATGGTACTTGACTCCAAGAAGTGGACAAAGTATATTTATTTTTTTCCACCATATCAAATGCAGTATTAAATGCATATTGGATGGATGGAACTAGAGGGTATTACACTAAGAGAAATTAGTCAGATAAAGATAAATATCATATGACTTCACACATATGAGGAATTTAAGAGACAAAACAGATGAACATAAGGGAAAGGAAGCAAAAATAATATAAAAACAGGGAGGGGAGAAAACATACGAGACTCTTAAATATGGAGAACAAACAGAGGGTTACAGGAGGGGTTGTGGGAGGGGTGATGGGCTAAATGGGTAAGAGGCATTAAGGAATCTACTCCTGAAATCATTGTTGCACTACATGCTAGCTAACCTGGATGAAAATTTAAAAATTAATTAATTAATTAATTAATTAAAAATACATATTGGAATATGAGTAAATATTCACTAATTTTAAAAGGCAAATTATTTTATTTTTTGGTCTAATGAAGAAGTAGTCTGGCATTACTTCAAATCAAGGAACATATTTCATGACCTCTAGGCATTCAAGGGGAAGAATTAGAAGACAGTTTCTGTATTTCCCTGATAAAGAAAACATTCTCTTTTCATTTTGTAATTTAGAAATCCACAGCAATAGTTTGATTTCAAATAGCAACCTAAATGGCAGCTCCATCTTCCAAATTCTGATTGCAGATGGCTGACATTCTAGTCAGTCTAGGAGAGAGCTCTGCATTTGTTAATTTGTAAAGGTCTCTATTAAATAGATCCTTTATTTTTTTTTTTAAAAAGTGCTGTCAAAATATTTTATGTTCTAATTATTGTTTTAATTATGAAAGTATAAGCATTCAATTGAATTCTGAAAATAATCACTCTTATATCTACACTCCCCCCTTCTCTACAAATTCATTTTTAAAAGTAATCTCTCTGAAAGCCAAACTAACATTAGAGACGTCACATCCATTAAACAAACCACATAACAAGTTTATTGTCTTGATTTCTAAAACTTTTGGAACCTTTAAATTATGAATCTATTAAAGAAATAAAAAGGAAGCAATAAAAGAGAAAGAACTTTGAGTCAGACACAAGTGGATTCTGTTCATGGCTCATTTACTGACTAGCTTTGAACCTGTAGGCAAGGGACTCTGGACTCCATTTTTCTCATGCATAAAATAAAAGTAATTGATTCTGCTTCATGAAGTGGTTGTATGAATTGATGTAATAATATATATGCAGTGACTAGTACAGGGCCTGACACATAATATCTACTCAATAAATGATAATGTCAACACCTTCAGGGAGGAGAGGATGGAGAGGAAGGATGAAAAAGAGGCAGAGGCATGAAGAGAAAGGATTTTCAACAGCACAGTTTTCTTCATTAAGGAAATGGCCCATACAGTCTCTCTGTCTCAAAATAAATAAATAAAATGTTTTAAAATGAGGAGGGGGGTGGTGCCTGGGTGGCTCAGTCTGTTGAGTGTACAACTCTTGGTTTAGGCTCAGGTCATAATCTCTCTGTGCGTTCAAGCCCTGCACCAGGCTCTGTGCTGATGGTGCAGAGCCTGATTGGAATTCTCTCTCTCTCTCTCTCTGTCCCTCCCCTGCTCATGCGCTCGCTCGCTCTCGCTCTCTCTCTCTCTCTCAAAATAAATACATAAAAATGAAAAGAAAAAGAAATAGCATAAGTGGTCTGGTCACAGGCAGATAACTGTGGAGCTCAATACCTGGTCAGTATTTAGATGTGACTTAAGTGACCAAGTGAGTAAATGGAAGAAGAGAAAAAACAACAATAACAACAACGACGACAACAACAAACCTTAAAAGACAAAGAAAAGGAAGAGCAAGTGATAGAAAAAAAAGAAAACAAATTACTCAGCAACTCTGAGTGTGCTGAGCACACTCACATACATGTGGGACAATTAAAGAAGGTACAGGGGTGCCTGGGTGGCTCAGTTGGTTAAGCATCCGACTTCAGCTCAGGTCATGATCTCATGGTTGGTAGGTTTGAGTCCTGTATCGGGCTCTGTGCTGACAGTTTGGAGCCTGGAGCCTGCTTCAGATTCTGTCTCCCTCTTTCTCTACCCCTTATCCACTGATGCTCGCTCTCTCTCTCTTTCTCTCTTTCAAAAATAAATAATATTTTAAAAATTTAAAAAAAAATAAAGAAGGAACAAACTACAGGTCAGTGTGCCACCTGCCAACACCATCAGTAAATGTTAGCACATGTAGATTTGCTTAAATGCAGTTTGAAAGACTGAACTGGATAACGGGGACTCAAACAATGCCTGAGAACCATTTACCAAATTAAAGCAACTTGTCTCTACTTATAAAGCCATAGGTGAGGTGAGGCAGCCACACACATGAGTGCCAGAACATATCCACATTCTCTATGGATATGCATGTAGTACTTCAGTCTTTGTTGTCCCAGTCCTAAATTCAAGGTATGAAAAAGCCATGGGGGAAAAGTGGTATTTATGCCCTGGTTTTATTTAATCTATTTTCTCCCAGTTAAAAATTGGTATTTGTGAGCCTATATGCCCTTTACTTCCATTGTATAAACATGAACCTAAAAAAAAAAAAATAGATCATCTCATAGTGGACTATAGAAAGTGCCCTCAAAATGCAGTGGTTTAAGAAGGGAAGAAAGAATGACATTTATAATTTCTCACAAACCCAGGTTTTTATAACCATATATTCTCAATGACCACTCTCCCCTTAAGAAATTAAGGTGCCATAAAAGTTGATGATGGTTTTGGATCCTGGAATCTAAATTTATTATTATTATCTCAGAATATAGAAATACTTATGACTTGGGTAACAGCTGTAATTCGTAGATGATTTTCAAATGAGCTAAATACAGTGAGTTGGAGAAAATAAATTATGAACACATGCAAATATGTGTAGACAATTCAGCTCACCAGGTTTCAAGTGAGGTTTGATTTTTCTGGAATTTTTTAAAATTGTATCTCATTTATTTAATGAATTATTTCTAATTTTCTGAGGTGCTTGCCATTACACTGGTTCGTGTTATATAATTTCATAATGAACATAAGAAAATATTATGTTTTATCAACTACATTAATTACAGCCAGGCTCTTGTTAAGGTAATATAATTCATCCACTTTATTAGGAATGAACCAGTTATTTATGCCACTGATTTTTGCTAAACAATATTCTTCTAGGCCCGCATTTAAGTACATGCATCTAAAAAACATGGCAATTCGTGTACAGATATTTGGATAGAAAATTTCAAAGTATGTTTTGTAGAGTATACATAGATTCTTCTATAGACACAGACTCTTGACTCTAATAAAGTACAATACATAAGAAGCAAACAATTCAATTCATTACTGATATATTCCTTTAGACCACTGCCAGTGTGATGTCCCATAGAGTCTTTAGACTGGAGATTTTGCTTTCACTCTCAATTATTAGTAAGGTTTCTGAGAACTATGAGTCATGCACTGTGCTAGGTCCTGGTGCTGCTTGAGAGGAATAAGACAAAACTGGCCCTCAGGAACTTACAAGTTAGTCGAGGAAGCTAGAAAAATAAAGAAGGAAATAAGTTATGCTTACAATGATAGAAATCTGAATACAAGAGGAGGCAGAAAAGTATTTCCTACTATGTAAGCATATGGGAAGAATAGGAAGGGCATACCATAATGAGCTTCATTACAAAAAATAAAAGAAAATGATAAATTTGGAGAATTTCAAGTGGTTGTGTTTGCCTTCTGAATGGGATGCCAGAGAGTATAATGTAATGGAAAGTTGGAAATAGTAAGCAAGACGAGACCATGGATAGCCTCATGTGCCATGCTAAAAAGTTTGGAGTTTTAAAAGGTTTTGAACAGGCGAGTGAACATTACATTACTTTTTTTTTTAAAAAAGCTCCCTCTAGAGGCACCTGGGTGGCTTAGTGAGTTGGGCAACCAACTTCACTCAGGTCACGATCTCACAGATCCTGAGTTTGAGCCCCTCATAGGGCTCTGTGCTGACAGCTCAGAGCCTGGAGCCTGTTTCAGATTCCGTGTCTCCCTCTCTCTCTCTGCCCCTCCCCCACTCATGTTCTATCTCTCTCTTTTAAGAGTAAATGAACATTACAAAAAAAATTTTTTTAATCCCTCTAGAGGCAGTGGAGAATTTGTGTTAAGGAAGTACAAGACTGCTGATCCGATGAGTGATAGAACATTGAAGAATCCAGGAGCAAAAAGGTAAAGGCCTAGAAACAAAGCACTAATTGTAGGAATGCAATGAGAAAACAGGTAAGAGAGAGTTAGAGGAAAGACATCTAGGTTGAAACCTGAGTTTAGAGCTTACAGATTGGGTGGAGGCCCATGACAGAAATATCAGAGTGTGGAGGAAAATCTCTTCAGTTTTGACTTCTTGAATTTGAGGTTCCTGTATAATATCCAGCCAGAGATGCCCATAGACAACTAGGTATATGGAAGTAATAACAAATTTTCCTGCATTTGAACACCTTAAATTATTTCTGTGATGGTACACATCTCTGGGAAGCAGATATAGGGAATGGTTAGGGAGCTCTCTCAAATTCACACTTAAACAATAAAAAGCCAAATCTAAATGGAAGTTGTTGAGGACAAATATGACACCCAGAAGGTAGTTAACCTTGTCCACCAGAAAGAAAACAGAGGCACTGGCAAGAGGTATATTGTAGAGTCAGCTCTGGGTCAAACTGAGTCAGGTCCCAGCTCTAGTATTTACCACTGTATGAGGTTAGACAGTTGACCCTCAATTACTTTGTCTGTAAAGTAAGGATAGTAATATCAAACTCAGGTTTTTTGAAATAAATATTTTAGATCATGTACATAAAGTACCAGTATAGAGCCTTCAGCTGCCTAAAAATATTATCTAAACCTAATCACTGTGGTTAGTTCACAATTTCAGACCAGCGGTTTCCTTCTTGATGAAGGTTGCCTACAGGTACAGACATCTTTCACACAAGGTCTGGCATGTTCATGACCGTGGAAGGCAAAAGTTGAGCTGTGACTAGATGAGTGGCAAAAACAGGTAGCTGACAGATGGCTCCTTCTTCCCCCAGATTCTATTTCTTAGCTTTTCATAGAACTCCAATTGGTTTGTCGAATCTAGAAAAAGATGGAAGAATGATGTCTCCTCGACACCATCCAAAAGCATTTTGAAACTGCATCGTCACCTTTAATCTTTGTCCCTGACATAAATGAAAGCATTACTGCAGAGGTTTATGTGGTATTTGTACATACTTTTCTAACTAGGGATTCTGTCATTCCTTCCCCCAACCATCTAAGGTGAGAACTACTTTAATAAGGACTGTACACAGAGCCTCTCCCAACATACCTCTCAAAACACACAAACAAACAAACAAACAAGTAAAAAGGGAACTGTTCGGAGGGGAAGGGAAGAAGGAGACTTGGAAGCTCAGCTGAAATAAGCCCATTATGTAAGTGCTGGAGTATGCCACTGAGACCTTCCCAAGACAGCACAGACATTGGCTCTCCTGCTGCTCTGCCTTGACATTTCATTCACTAGCTGGCTGTGTCCTTGGGAAAAAATATATAGACAACAGAAGGATCTTTATCTGCCTTTCATGCTTAACCTAAAAGAGAAATGTGTGGCATATAAGATGTGGGATAAAGTTCAAAGATGGCACTTGGATAGTTTTTTCATCAATTTTTAAAAGCATTAATTTCAGGGCACCTGGGTGGCTGCTGGTTGGGCGGCCAACTTTGACTCAGGTCATGATCTCACAGCTTGTGAGTTTGAGCCTCATGTCGGTCTCTGTGGTGACAGTTCAGAGTCGGCAGCCTGCTTCAGATTCTGTGTCTCCCTCTCTCTCTGCCCCTCCCCTGCTCACGCTCTGTCTCTGTCTCTCAAAAATAAATAAACATTAAAAAAAAGTTAAAACCATTAGTTTCAAAAAGTCCATGCTGTGCACGAACACATCACTAATTTACCTAGCCCCTTGCATGTCTTTGTAACAAAATGGTTATAAATATGTTTATCTAGGAGGAAATACGTGAATCATGTCCCCTTTATACCAAAAAACTGAAAAATGGGAATAATTTCTTCTCTACAAACCCTCACTTACTATAATCATGGTGCAGTGCTAAACCATAAATCTAGTGTGTTGGTCTTTGTTGGGAGGTGGTTTTACAGCAATATGTTCTAAAGCCCACTCCTGGGAGTTCTTAGAAACCAGTTCATACCTCCTGACTCCTATTTGCAGTAACTCTTGAGGAAACACTTCTGAAGTTTAGACCCTTTCTAAATAACAATCTGTTGTCCACTTATAAGAAACACCAGTTTTGAGGACACCAAAAGAAGTTCCAGAGGAAACATATGGACATCAGGAAATTATGTTCCCTTTTGATCATGAACAAGTCATCTGCAAGTGTCCCTTGAGAGGTGAGATTGGCCCAGGACTTCATTTTCAAAGAAAATTGATGGAGCATTAAAGCCAAGAGCATCTGGGACCAACTAGACAACCCAATCAGCTTATCTTTGCATGAACTATGACAGATACCAAATGTAACTCCAAAAAACATCAAAGCAATTGCCTGTGGATTCTGCCAAAAAAGGAAAATGCTGCCAGTGAAAAAGAGCATTCGTAGCTTAGCAGTTGGAACTCCAAAATGCTTTTTTAAAGTGAGGAAAAATAGAACCACAAGGATAGGGTGGTCAGCAATAGTTCGGGGAATATAAAGTGAAGATATTCAATAAAATGTATTTGATAGTCATATTATAAATCTTCCTTTGCCTACTTGGATATTTCACATACAACAGAAATGCTTCGATATTAGTCAGTATATCCTATTCAATCACACAACTTTTATTTAATATATTTGCTTTAAGAGTCAAGGGAAGATAGTGATTAGGGAAAAGTTGTATGTGTTAGATGATTTA
Source organism: Acinonyx jubatus (assembly GCF_027475565.1). Classification (NCBI taxonomy): domain Eukaryota; kingdom Metazoa; phylum Chordata; class Mammalia; order Carnivora; family Felidae; genus Acinonyx; species Acinonyx jubatus. The sequence continues at coordinate 70,108,652 of NC_069388.1, read as the reverse complement.
TATATATTATTTAGTCTATGTATTTGCCCCAAGAAAAAAAACTCAGTGATCTCTTCAAAAAGAGAATTCTTGAAACTAAAATGGTTGAAAAAAAAATCAAAGCCACTCAGAGCCACAGTCTCAGAGGGCTTAGAGCTCCTCCCATGGTATTCCCCATTCAAGACAGAGTCTTCCTCTTGCACATTTGTAGAAATGGGGACTTCCCTGGTTATAAGATTGTTCATACCACCATTGCATAACCCTCATTATTAGAAAGCATTTCTCAAATATTTCTTGCTAACTTCTATGCACCCATTCTAACTGTGCTATATGATGAAACAAAGACCAGGGCTGCTGGTCCCTCCACATAATCCCCTCATTTGAAGTATGAGGTGACAAGAACCATGGCTTCACAATTTTTCTTTTTTTCTAGACAAATATTCAATTTACATAACCATACCTTGGGTAACTCTTGACCTTCAACATCCTGATGAGCTCCCTTTCCATCTTTAAGGATTTAGTGAGGGCTCAGGTCTAGGTAACTTAGATAACTGAATATAATAAATATAATAAATATAGATAATTGAATATAATAAATATGGTGAAAAGCTCAGGTGCAGTCTGCTAAAATGGATTGGATTTATTGTTTGGTTGACTATGTCTTTGAGGTATTGCTATGTTGACCAGCATGAACTGTGTCCTGTGTGTTCTAGGATATATAAATCTGATGTGCAAGCTTGAGAGTGTTTGCGGGGCCTTTGTAGACTCATGGGTGGCTTCTTCCCATTCTTAGAATGCCCTAAACTTGCCCAAAGTTCACCCTACACTCATCTCAACATCACCTTGGGCATAGCCCATCCTCACTCCAGGCTCATTTCACTTCATTCTAATCCCAATCCAACCTTATTCCAACCTCACTCTTACCTGCATTAGGTCTTACCTGCATTAGGAAAGGCATGTATAAACTTTATCTTATTGTTATAATGCATCTGAAATGGTCCAATACACAATCATGAGATTGGGTGTTTAGAAGTGAACTCAGTATGCAGATGCAGTAGAATCAACATGGAAAACAGAGAGAATTTTACTGCATTTGATTAAGAAACAATATTTTATGAGGGTAACCAAAGTTTGCATTAGCTTTCTGTACAGTGGTAACATGCCCATAATGAATCCGTAATCAACCTAAATGAAGTTGTGAAGTCTTTTCACAATAGCATGTTAAAACACAATTTGCAAGTGAGCATATAATAAATGATATTAAATGATGGCATACAAATACTTTAGGGTAATATAGCCCAGGGCTTAATTTATAAAAACAAAAAAAGAAAAAGAAAAAAAAACCAGAATGAGCAATTTAACCCTATATATACTTTCATGGTAACTAATTCAGTCTATTATTTCATAACACACCTCTCACTTATCCAGTAGACCATTACTTCATTTGTGGGTTAATGGTTTTGATTCTTATTAAAACACTTGAGAAAAATAGAGCATTAAGTTTACTGGTGTAGCTAGGAGAGGAAGTTTCAACAGAGAATGAAAGAGAAACATAAAGAAGAACACTAAATATCTGGAGTAAAATGAGTAGAAATCCTACTAAACAGGAGGTTGAAAGTGCTAAACAAAGCCTCAATGGATCCAGTGTTCTTTAGAGTTAACTTCATTGATGACCAAGGTTAAACCTCCTTTCAACACTCCTTGAGCCACCTGGAGAGGCAGATGATAATTTCCACATTCTTGAAAGACACCATGCCTCTCCAAAGGTAAAAGTTTCAGAATCTAGCCATTGGAGAGGAAATATGTCCATCTTTCACTCTTGTAGGTTCCTGGGTATTACTGGGCCACGTGCATGCATGTGCACACGCACACACACACACAATTTGAATAATATAAACTATGTTGACTAATTTTTAAAATTCTTGTTTCATTCAAGTTGGTTTTTCCTTTTTATTAGCTTCTGATGTGGAAAGGCCCTAAGGATAGAGGAGTAAAGGTAGAGGGGTTCTGAGGACTAAGGGGTATAGTATAGGGGTATAGGGACTAAGAGTTCATGATCAAGGCAAGGTTACAAATCAGAAGTATGTAGTACAACAGGCTATGGATTTACACTCAGGATTTATCAAGCAATAGAAGCCAAAGTACAGATTGGATTAATTTTACAGTGGAGACACTTTGTAGAAATATTCATTCAATGGTCTAGTCCAACTCTCCTTGAATTGCCTCAGTTTGATTGTCACATTGCAAATCCCTAATAACTATCATGTAGCCCATTCCATCAAGAGAATTATTTAGATTAATACCTGGTTCCAGGAATTAGATCCTACCAACAACAGTAATAAACACAGGAGGGAAACTGCCTCATCATTGTGAGGAAAATACATAGAGAAAACTCCTGTCTTATACAGATGCTTTGTTTTTCACTGAGATGTGAATGTATTTATATGCACAACTTCCAACAGGGGTCATTGTATCTGCAGTGGTAGAAAACAAAAAATAGAAAAGTCAATCTTCTTTATTTTCTATTTCTGAAAGCACAGCTCAGATTGCTGTGAAGCCTTACTTCCTGGTTACTTCTAGATACTCAGAATTGAGCTGTGTGTCTATGTCAAGCATGATGAGATATGATGTGATATGATGAGAGAGGCTCACCCCATGATGTTACATGATGCCATGGCCCATCACTCAGAGATGCACATAATGATACATACATGCCTTCTGCATTCCATGATCCAGTCATCAAAAGAGCAGAGTCAAATGTCACTGAGCTTTGCAATCTCTGTGGTAAATAAACAAGGAAGGGAAGGAGAGTGTTGTAGAAATGATTTACTCAATGCTTAATACACAGAAAAATCACCACTATCTAAAAGCAACCATACAAATTAGCAGGAAAGAAAAACAGCTGGACCTGAAGCTCTGCAGCATGGCTAGTGAGAACAAGGGCCTATGACACTGTGACCTTTGGCCTCCTGCCATTCTTTAACCACATACCAGGTGTGCAGACATGTCTCTGTACAGAGACTGTATTTGTGGAATCCTTGAGTGCTACATCTGGGGATCTCCTAACCTGTGGATCCCTAGGGAATTTAACGTGCCTTAAATAACATTTCAAGAGTTTGCATTTCAGTTTGCTTGCAGGTTGGTTTCTGTTAAGGGCCAAGTCCTGAAAATTATAATTTACCCTCAGTGTTACACTTTGATGAAAGAGAGTCCCTGAATTCATTGCTGCCTTAGTGACACAAATGTCGTCTCCTAAGCCACAAAGTTTTCATGGGAATCAGAATTAATAGTCTAGCCCAGCAAAGCTGGATGATGCAGAGATGCAGAGATCTATGTTTTGAGAGCAACTGAGTTGACTGAATTTTCTTAGTGTGGTCTACCTCCAAGAACTTTAGAAAGCCCCAAAGCATCACAGATAAAATTGATTTTTTTTTTCTGCTCAGTCTGGTCGGCAGTACTGGCAAGACCAACTGACAAATGCCAATTTAAAAAAAAATCCTGGGATTCCTGGGTGGCTTAGTCAGTTGAGCATCTGATTTCACCTCAGGCCATGATCTTGCGGTTCGTGAGTTGGAGCCCCATGTCAGGCTCTGTGCTGACAGCTCAGAGCCTGGAGTTTGCTTTGGATTCTGTGTGCGTGTGTCTCTCTCTGCCCCTGCCATGCTCGTGCTCTGTCTCTCTCTGTCTCTCAAATAAATAAACATTTAAAAAAAGTCCTTTGTTTCCCCCACTGAAATTTACTATTTGCACCACATCACTACACTTGTTTACTCTCTTTGTCCTTTGAAGTTTCTAGAATGTCCTGTTGGAACCTGATTTTGGTGCATCTTATTGCCCAAGAGTTTCAAAATACATTTCCCTCCTTCGGGCCATTTTCTCATGGGATTCTGGCATATGGACAGGTCTGTTGGTTCTTTTCCGAGCTGAATTTTATTTATTTATTCATTCTTATTTTGAGTATAGTTGATACACAATGTTGCATTATTTTTAGCTGTACACCTAGTGATTCAACACGTTTACACATCATGCTTGGTCACCACACGTGTAGCTACATTCTGGTCCCATCCATTGTTATTATAGTATCATTGGCTATATTCCCTGCGCTGTTTCTTTTATTCCCATGACTTATTCATTCCATGAGCCAAGCTGAACTTTTTACCTTGATGATTTCAGAAACAAACAATTGGCCTATTGATAATGGTTTCCCATCATTTCAGGAGAGCTGATAAAAAAAAAAAAAAACTTCATCTAGATTATGGTTATGCATTAATACTTTCAGTGGTTTATTTTGAGTATCTTCCACTTTATAAAATTCAGATATCAATCAAAGGATAATATTCTAGAAGCATAAATCTGAGAATCATACATTTCATATCATCATTGTATGGTTGAAACTTCTGTTCCAACTTGCTTCTAGGGTACACAAGGTTGTGACAGTTGAACCAAAGAACATCTAATCATACTCCAAATAGAGCTGAGAGATTCTGCATTATGAAGCAACATTAAATAAACTTCCCTTTTTATTTCACTTTCAAGGTCAAACATATTCTTCTAATAAGGACAGAAGAGTCATGGACCAACTGATTTCTTCACTTAATTGTATGTGACTAGTGCTTTTAGAAAACTGTTTTAGGTTTGCTTCATTGATCAAGAGTCTCAGAAAAAATGTACAAAACAGTCTGTTCCATGTGTTCCATACAATAATGAAATAATAAAAGCCTCCAGTAGATGAACAATGAAGTTTTCCAAATACTCTGTGAAATCAAAATACCAATTCCTTCTAGCTTCCTCTTGGATCACAAATTTTAGGATAGATCATTTCACCATAGGAATCCAACACAGTTTGATCAGCATAGTTGCTAAATATTTCCAAAATAGGAAAGCAAATGAAAGATGACAATAAATGTAAATTAGAGGTATCCTGTTGAATCATCAAAGCGTTCCTTTTAGCTTAAGAATTACTAGCATCCCAAATTACTGCAGTGACTGCTGCTGTCTACCTTGATTACCTCTTCACACAAATAGTATTTTCACTTTAAAAGCTATATATGAACAGCAAGCCCATGGAAAACTTAGCAATGTGCAAGGCTTTAAAAGGAAAATGACAAGCTTCCATTTTCTCTTCAGTGGTTATATTGTAAATAAAGCATGTTGAATGATTCACTAGGCTTCTGATTCCAGTTACAGGGTTGGCTCTTGCCAAAACTGATGAAATATATCTTCCATTAACTACCATAGCACTCTGAAAGAAATGAACTCAAAATTCAGATAAGAAAAATCATACTTATATTTCACCAGGTAATAAGGATAAGAGAATCCCTTGGATCCCTAGATGTCTGTGGAATTTTTTCTTCTCTAGGAAGAAGATAGCTATGATAATATAGTACTCATAAATAACACAAAAGGGTACATATGTAAAAACTAAGGTTCTTAAAATACAAGTAATTTATTCAGTTAGCAATTAGTGCAACCAGTTGAGATTTATCTGCAAAGCCATTTTCTAAGGGTAAAACATTTTGCACCCCCCACTCAGATATTAAAACATTAAACATTACTTAAGTGGGCATCATGAGACCTGGGTCTGAATCCATGCTGTAATGAAAACTGAGAGGTGTGTGGTAACTGTGTCTAAGCCTTCATTCCTTACCCATTCCTTACCCAAAACATAAAATATGCTAATACCTACCTTAGAGGTAAAGATAAAATAATTTAATATACATAAAAATTCTTGACAACCAATAGACAAGTATTTCTAGCTATTATTCTTTATGGATCCTCACTTTGTTATTTGTAAACTGAAACAACTGTATCAGACAACTGATTTTCTACTTTGTGATTTAGCAATTTCATTACTTCTGTCCTGACTTGAGTAACATTGGTCCCCATGCCTAATCCAGTGATGGCTCAAAGAAGAGCTCAATTCTAAAAAATCATTAATACCAGATCAAGTTCAGCAAATAGAAATGACACTGAGCAAATCAATTCCATTCTACAAGCAATGAGCATCTGCTCTCAGAAATGGCTACAGCATTCATTACTTTATTCATTCATTCAGTAAATCTTATTCAGTACGTACTGTGTGCCAGTCTTACTCATGGGTGGTAAAAACAAAAACAAAACAAAAAACAAACAAAAAAAAACCTCCACTTACTTTACATTCTAGGAGAGAAAAATGCTAATAAACAAATAAAAATGTAATGTCAGGTAATGATAAGGGTTATAGACAAATTTAGAAAGCAGCAGGACAAAAAGAAAGAGAATGACTGGGACTATATTCAAATGTGTGAAGAAATAAGGCCTATCGGAGAAGGTAAAAAATTGAGCAGAGAACTAAATAAAGTGAGCAGTAGAGCCATTTGAAAATCTAGAGGTAAAGCATCTGGGGCAAAAGAAATATCAACCAGAAAAGCCATCATATATAAGATTGGTGCGCTCAAGAAAGAGCAGGAAGACAACATGGCTGGAAGAGAAGAGGTGGGAGAAGGTTGGGAGACAAGGTTGTGCAATGGACAAGGGCCAGTTCAGGTAGGGCTTCCTTGCTTCCTGTTCTGGAGTGGAAGTCTCCTATTAACTGTGGTCTTCATCCAGAAGATCTTTGAGTGCAGAAATTACATACAATGGTTTATATTTCAAAAATCCACTGGCTGCCGTATGGAGAAAAGCCTAAAGAGGAAGTAAGAATGGAAGCAAAGAGAGCAGGAAGGAGACTAGGTGAGGAATGGTAGTTTAAACCAGCATGTTGTTGTTCAAAGGTTGGTCAGGGATATGTGATGATGACTTACTAGAGTGCTGTCCACAGAGTAAGAATGAATATGGAGAATCAAAGAATGATTCCAGGGTTGCCACTTATCAAGGTGGGGCATGGAAGGAGGACATGTGGCCAAGATGATATTGTCCACCTGCTTGTACTGCCATTTGTGCATCTTCTCTCCTGATTTCAGCTCAGATCTGCTCAAGTATCTTGCTTTCTGCCAGGCTTTCTCAAAATTGCCAGGTAGGACTACTTTGACCTCTTTCCTATATTAAGCCTCAGGTTGAATGGGAAGAGAGCATGGAAAGAAATACTCTGGAGATGCAAAAACAGTTATTGGTATTTCAACATAAGTAAAAAACTCTCAAAGTTGACCAAAAGGGACAATCAGTCAAAAGGAATTAACTGAGCATCTACCGTATGCTTTACCTTGTTTTAGGTGCCATTGGAAATTTAGTAAAGGGATCAAATGTTAACTGCTCAGAAATTAAAACTGAGTTGGAAAGCCATGAAGTATGAATAATACAATTTCAAAATAAAGTTAAAAATTACAACAACAAAAAAACACTTAAGAATTTAGTGTATAAAAAGTTATCTGAGGTCCTACCTGATAGTACCTAGCAGAGTGACTGGCATGCAGTACTCCTAATAATTTCTAAAAATTATCAATGCTTGAATTAGTTAATTTACTAATGGAATCAAACTAGTTTAGATTGCATTATGTAAGGGGGGACTTAAGAAAAAATTAAATTTATACAGTAAGATAATCTGTGCCAAAAAAACTCATAAAAATGTATAAAACAGGTCAATTATTAGAATAATGAGGTCCTGAAAAGAGCATCATGCTATTTAATTAAAGAAACAATATGCAAGAACCAGTCTTTTGCTCATTCTATCCTTATACCGCCTCATCAACATATCAAGTTTTATCTTTTCTACTCAGTTCAACTCCTCCCATTAGATAGATTTTTCCATGAAAGGAGATAAGACCCCTCTGGGATTTCTGTGAGCAGAGAGACAAAAAGCAGCATGCACTGGCTTCCCTTTACCCACTGAGCCTCACTGCCACCCAGGTTGGAGAAGCTAGGGTTCTGCTGCTGAGAATCTCAGGCAGGTGGAGAGGGCAGTCCTCCCTGAGTCTCCCTGAGAGGATGTAGTCCTTTCTATCTGGTTGGCAATTTTGAATATTCAAGACTATCTGAGATAAAATCAGAAAACTTGTTTCCTGGAGAAGCTTTAATCCTTGGTATCTCTTCTATGGCCTAAAAGAGAAAAGCCAGAGCTATTTACCAGATTGTCAACTTCCTCTCTAAACTGATTTTATCTGCGCCCTCAACTTTAAATCAAATAACAGAAGAAATGGACCACAAGTGGACTGGCTTAAAGGTGAACCTGAGACACAAAATAGTTTAGCTGACAGGAGGAATTCACCTACATAATCTCTGCTACCCTGCATGCTAGGATTTTGAAGTAGATCCGTGGTCACTTATGCAAACAGCAGGGGTTTCTGACACTTTCCATGAAAAGGCAGAGTATACTCCACATTTCTTTCCCTTTGTTGCCATCATACCATAGCAGGCTGTTAATATCAATTTGATTAAGGAAAAGATTGGTTTCCCTGACAATCTACTTTCATTCCTTCAAATGGAGTGACTTATTTGCAAGCACTCTGTTTCAGGAAAGCCCCCAAATAGTGTCCTCCCTGTGAGACCCATCAGGAGCCTCAGATTCTACCCCATTTACAAGGTTAGATTCTATATTTAATCTCCACAGTACAATTGAGCAACCTGGGGAAATTCACCAGTTTATCAAAGGGAAAGCAAAAAGCTGAAGAAAATACTTTTCAATACATATCAAATGGACAATTTTACTTTCTCTGAAGTCAACAGAAAACTTATCTTCCAGATGGTCAAATAAGACCTCTCCTGTATTTGCTAGGAGAGCCACTCTATTCAGACATCTCATCCCCTTCTCTTTGTGCCCTGACAAACTAAAATTAGCTTTTGCACAAGAGAGTTTCCCTTTATTCATGGGAAGACCCAGCTATGGCCCCTAAAGGCATTTTAAGGTATAAGTCTTTGGTGGGATATTTTTTCTTCCTCCTTTATGGTGGAAAGTTGGGAAAGGTCTTGCCTGCATGTACAGAAGCCTCTCCAAGGAGTCAGATAATATTCTAGTATGTGGAGAAGGCCTTCACGTCAGCTTTTGCTTCACCTCTTGACAGCCAGGACCAGAAAGAAGATGTCTGCCTCACTGAGATGATTAAGTGGCTGTAAGCAGATGCTCTAGTGTTGGAATGGAACTGGCTTCTCTCAAATATGTTCTCAGAGCAGAGAGAAGAAGGATATGGTAAACTGACCCCAAAGGAAAGAAAAGCAAAAAATAACTTTCCAGCAATTTTTCTAGCACCCAGGTTCTGTTTAGAAACACAAACACATTCACATATACATATAAACACATCCCCCACCCCACCCACATGCAAATGTGATTTAAATGCAATATAAAGGTTGCAGGTTCTCCAAAATAAGATAGGCTTTCTTTTTAAACCAGTTGCAAAAAAGCAGCATTCTACTTTTTTCATCATGCAAAAGCACTCTTAAGGCATTAATATTGGCAGGCAGTTATGGGTATTGTTAAAGAAAAATCACTCAGGACCAGATGAGCAGACAGACGTTGATTTTATTCTGATACCACTAATCACCAGCAATAGGAGGTAGAGAACAGTTCAAGCATAAATACTTAGCTTTGCTGATAGAAAAGGTGGAAGGTTTTTAAGCGCTGGGGTGAGTTAGTAGAAAAGTACTGGAGATTGTGGGCAAGAGTTTGACCAATCGGATATGTCTAGTATATTGAGTTATTCATGAGTTTGCAACTGTTTTTCTCTGTAATTATGTCATCTGTGTTTGCTAACTGGTGCACATCGAAGTTAGGCTTCTGGCATGTAGAGACGGAGATGGAGTACTAACTCCTTGTGTTCACATTTCAAAGAAATATTTCCTAGGTCCTTGAGAAACACTTTTCCTGGGTTGTAAACTTGCAAGAGGCTGAGAGAAGATTTACATCTTCAAGGGGCAAGGAAAGAATTTACAATGGCAAGTTTTCTAAAGTATTTTTGATTACCTAAAAGCTTAACTACTAATTGCCTACTATTGACCTGATCAATTATATAGTATACTTTGTATGGTATACACATATATAAATTATATACTGTATTCTTACAATAAAATTAGCTAAAGAAAATTACAAGGAAAAGAGGATACATTTAAAGTACTGTACTGTCTTTATCCAAAAATATCTGTGTATAAGTGGACCTGTGCCGTTCAAACCCATGTTGCTCAACGGTCAACTACGTATATTTCTCTCAATTGGTGGATTCATATGTCATATTTCTTTTTTTTTTCCAGAATAACTTCTTATCAAATCAGATTGTATAAGAGAAATACTCTAAATGTCAAAGTATTGACTTTAATAGGCAATGTATTAGTTATAGAAGTCAAGAGTAAGTTTCTCCCTCCCTCTTTCTCAGTTTCTCTCTCTCTCTCTCCATACACACACACACACACACACACACACACACACATACACATTTCAATAAGTGGGCTTTGATTAACTATAGAAAACTTGAGCTCTTGACACCTCATGTACCCAATATCATTAAGAAATGAAACAAAGCTCAAAGGTCCATAATGAAGTTAGAGCGTTCTCAAAAGAGGAACCACACTAAGAGAACACTGCTCCTCCCCACACCATTATCTTTACTATCCTATTCAGTTCTTAGAGGTTGGAGAGAACTATTAGCACCAACCAGACAGGGCCTTTTATTTCTTCTTAGAGGACAAAATTCTCTGTTATGAAAAGTGGTCTAACTGCTAAATAGTTCTGAAAAAGGAATTTAAAAAAAAACTAGAAATTTAAAGAGAAAAATCTCACAGGGTACATTAAGACATTACCTGGATAATCTTCTCCTAAGGATTTTAGGTACCTATACAAAGACATTAACTTTCTGAGCAGACAAGAAGGACACATATTTACTCTTCTCAGAGCCATCATTCCCTCATTTGTGAACTCAGGAAAATAACATCTACCTTGTTGGGTGGATTTAATGAGACCATATATGTTAAGTACTTGTCCAAAAGTAGAGACTAAAGAAGGGTAGCTTTTATTTGGCAATAATAAAAAAAAAAATCTAAGATTCTGTAATAATTTGCAATGGAAATATTTTTTAAACATATTAAATATTTTATTGCATTCTTAAACCCAATCTGCTGGGGGCACCTGGGTGGCTCAGTCAGTTGAGCATCCGACTTCGGCTCGGGTCATGATCTCAGGTTTGTGAGTTCGAGCCCCGCATTGGGCTCTGTGCTGACAGCTCAGAGCCTGAAGCCTGTTTCGGGTTCTGTGTCTCCCTCTCTCTCTACTCCTCCCCCGCTTGTGCTCTGTCTCTCTCTCTCAAAAATAAATAAACATTAAAAAATTAAAAAACAAACAATCTGCTGGACAAATAAAACTTTCTTGGTGGTTTGACATCACTGGCATTGCATGATCTAAGAGTGATGCCACTAAGATATTTGAAAATTCTACAGGGCGTATGCCTAATATCACAGCTCATTGCTCTGTCCAGACGTCTGAAGTTGTCAGAAATCTGAGCTCCACATTAAGCAACCATGAATTTCCTTAATACTGATGCTACATCTAGAAATTAATAAGGGAAGGCATATTCCATTCAAAGGTCTAAATAGCAAAATAGAGTTTATTCAGATAACTCCAATAAGAGATAAGAAGTGTGACCTACACTGGGAATACAGAAACAATCATGTAGAAATAATTACAGTCCCAAAAAGAATTTTCAAATCCTGAGTTTTAATAAAATGTGGATCAACCTGGGAAATAAGAGATATCCAGGGGCAAAAGATATTGTTCAGCATATGAGGTTAACGGAGAAAAAACAGAGGTCATAGGCAAAACGTCTCAGTTAATGGCAGATGATTTTAACCCTCCAGGAAGCCTTTCAGACAAATTCATAGTTAGAGGGACAAAGTATCAGAGGAACTCAAAGCTCACCCTAGACTCAAAGGCTAAAACTCTCCAAAATGTATATTTAGAGCTACAGCTTGGGCAACAAGAAATTTCTTACTTTGAGGAAGAAATCAGGTGGCCCAAACAACATCAGAATTAAGTAAGATATCACAGTGGATAAAACAAATTATCTTTACATAAAGATACCTGGTTGGGAAGGGGTTGGGCGTTCCTCCAATGGCCTAATGCCAAGATGATAGCGCCATGGAGAAAGGGGAACATGGAGTTCAGATTCCAGTGGGAGGCAAGAGATAAAAACATCACAAAGAGTTTTGTATTTTCCAGTTGTCAGAGAAGAGGGCAGCTGGAATCAGGACAAGGTTAAAGGAGAGGACCATTCTCTGTAGATTGCTGCAATAGGTCGATGCTGTCTGATTACCCATCAGGAGTGGGTTTAATTGTTTTTGGAAGCTGGTGGCAAAATAACAGATGCAATTACAAATAATGGGATATGCCATGCTTACCTAGAGCTTTGTATTAAAAATGACTCATACTAAAGCAACTTTGTATTAAAAACAACTTGAAGAAATCATTAAAAATAATCACAATTAGCATATATGTTACAATGGATGCTTGGAGGCGAGTATAGAAACATCAGCTAGCATATGCTTGATTGGATTTCATGCTGGAGGAAGTTAGGGGAAAAATGAAATCTTGAATAGTTTAAATGTTCAGGCTATGATTTATAATAATTAGAGAGAAGGCAAGCTCTCAGTGCTTAGAGTAGGAGTATTTTTATCTTTAATCTGCAGTGTTTTCCAGAGAGAATAAGTAATTTAAGCTCTCATTGATAAAGTCTTTTACATTATTCAGGGAAGATTCTCAATCAACCAACAATTATTTCTGAAACATTGTTTATTCACCTAGTGCCAAGATAAATACTATGAAAGGTAAAAGAGAACTGTGAGATACTGACTGTTGCCTTTGAATAGCTCATAGTCTAGCTGAGAAGTAAAAATTGGTGTTATGAAATTACTGAAATGCACTAACAGATAACAAACTCTAGTGTGTAACATAAAACCAGAAGAAACTGTAAACAGGGAGTGCTCAGAGAAGATAAGGAGGGAGGCCTACTTCCATTGAAGGGGAAGATTTTGACTTGAGTGTTGGCAAAATATCCTAGGTAAAGTTAAGTAGAAATACCTTGTGGAGAGAAATGACGTTAAAAAGCCCATAGGCGAAATGAATGTTATGAAAATTGAATACTGTATTCTTCTAACAATATTATATTCTTGAAAAGGCAAATCTATGGAGACATAAAATGATCTGTGGTTTGGGGGGGTTGGTGGAGAGACAAATAGGCAGTGAACACAAGATTTTTTAGGGCAGTGATAATACTCTCTATGGTATTATAATGATAGATACATGTCACTAGCATTTTTTCAAACCCACAGAATGTATACCACCAAGAGTGAATCCTAAGGTAAACTACAGAACATAGGCAATCATGATGCATTAATGTAGGATCATCTTTCATAAAAAAATGTATCATTTTAGTGAGTGATTTTGATAATGGGTGAGGCTATGCGTGTATAGGGGTAGAGGGTATATAAGGGAAACCTGTGTACCTACGTCTCAATTTTGCTGTAAACCTAAAACTACTCTAAAATATATATTTTTTAATGTAAATGGAGTAATTTGGAAAATAGTTTCCATTCTGCTACAGAAATCAATAAGGGAAAAATGCATTCTTAATATTCAAAACTCAGCCTGCTGATAAAATATATTTGGTGCCAAGAATGTGTCCAAAACAGACATTCTCCAAAATCTCTACTTCATCTCCACTTTCACACTAGATTTCTTAAATCAAGAAAGAGAGAACCTTTTCAATGCTCAGTTTCATAGTGAAGGCTTTTTCTAAACATGTTCCCCTGGAGCTTTGCAGGGAAGATTTCTGGACCATTGTCTTTTGCAGATTTAGAAGTTGAGTTCATCTGTGAGGGGTGAACTGACAGATCCTTAGGTAACATCTCTATTTCATCTTTATTCAGTCCGACCCCTCTAGAGTTCCTCTTCTTTGCCTTTCAGATTGTCAGTCTGCTCCCCCTCTCTATCCACTGCCCTCTCCTGGTTTCAGGTGACTATAGTTAACTTACTTTATCTGAAACATAGATTCACACTTCATCAGTTCTGGTCCATTGTCCTGTTCCTAGAGGACCAGTTCTATCCTTCCATAGTATTCTCAGAAGAAGGCACTGGAAGTTTACTATTCTCAAATCCTTTTGATTAGGTGTTCTGACCTTATCTGCTGTGTATCTGTCTGTTGTACTAGTTCAAACAACCCTGTGACATCTATCTTGTTTTTCCAGGTAGAGTAAGCACTAGAGAAAGACAGAAAGAGAGAGAGAGAGAGAGAGAGAGAGAGAGAGAGAGAGAGAAAGCAATCTCAGTTGTCCAACAGAACAAATGGATTTCAGAAAGTATGCAAGGGCCAGACTAATTGCTTAAGGATCTGTATGCTTTATGATCATCTCTGTGATATCAGAGAGCCCAGAGAGCCCAGAGAGTGGTACAAGTCCTCATTTACAATTTTAACACTTAGAATCAGACATGCAAAAATACTCATTTTTTTGCAGATATCCAGTAAACAATACTTTTAAAATTGGAACAATATTTACATATTTCTAAATTATTTGTATGGTGGATCATATACAAATCCACAAGAAATTCTTAAAGGAAAAATTGTTCAAGAGCAACTGCAAAAATAAAAATTGTAGACTATATCTTGACAGCATTAAATTTCTTCTCCTGAAAAAATGCATTTTCACATGTCAGATGGGATAGGTGGGAGTTTTTAGGAGTTTCTAAGACATTATTCAAAAGGCCATTGTTCTTTTGCCTTGGGAGCTCTTCCATATTGGTATGGACTTAGGAAAAGTCATTCTTTTCATTCTCTCTTTACTAGCTGTCATCATATATTCAACTAATCTCTATAAAGTTAGGTTCTACCTTTCTAAAATTTATGAGGTTTTTTTTTCACATTTACTGAACATTTACAGTGCATCAGAATCCTGATCTAATGCCTAGGCAGGTTTTACATATGACATGAAATTACATGTAGTAGCTAGGTCAAGGTAAGTTCCTGGCATAGTGGGTCCCAGTCCTGGGGGGGTTTATTCTCAGCTCCATCACAGAATAGCATGTAATCTTTGCCAAATTACTTAACCTCTTACAGTCTATCTCCATAGTAATATGTGGACCCTGGTGACAGAAGGAAAAAATTATGGCATACAACTTTTCTTTTTAAATGAAGTTGATTCTTCCTCTCAAGTAAATTACCATCCCTCTCTCTCTCTCTCTCTCTTTTTTTTTTTTTTTGGAAATGATAAATTCAGCTGTGAATGCATAAAGTTACCCAAGGAGTTTATCCATGGAAAAACAAATAATAAAATATTCTAATATTTTTATACTTAGAAGGACAAAAGAGCATTAAGATTTTTTTAATGATAATATCTATCTCATTACCTGCAATTTGTTCAAAATACTTGCAAGATATCTAATAGGGGGACGGGAGTAGAGGAGGGTTTTGAAAAAAAAAAGGTTTAGAAAAGACATGCTGTTATTTATTAAGCCTCGAGCACTATAAATCCCAATTGTTTACCAAAATGGATAAGAAATCTGGCAACAATGAGCAATAAATTATTAAAACAAGGAAAATAAAATCTAGAGGGAAAAGAAAGCCAAATCAAAACAGAATAATAGCAGGTTCATGAGCAGATGCAGTCAGGGACTACATAAACAGAAAAGAAAGAGAAATGAATTCAAGACGAGCAGATGAAGGACGTCGCAAAATGGTAGCTATAGTTTGGCTTCAAAAGTGTGGATAGAGTATTGATGTGAGAAGAAAGAGAAGAGGGATATATTTTATTGATGTTTGGAAAGAAAAAGGGAAGAGGTTCTAGTTGAGGCGGGGGGAGGGGGAAGGAGGAAGGGCAGCAATTACTTCATAGGATATTTAAATAACTCTTCTTTTTTCCTCAAGAAGTAGACTCAGTATAGATCAATGCCTCTGTATTTGACAATGAAGAAGAATCCCATGGTTTGCAAAGAGTCCTGTAGCTCTTGGTGACTTCAGTAGGAGTGAAGAAAGGCTGGGAGTCCTCCTGCCTCACATTCCTTCTCTACCACAGGACACAGGGACCTCCTGAAGGGCAGGAGTTAAACAAGGAATGACGATAATTGTTATGCATCCATAAAAAGTATAATGGAGGGGAAAAAAAAAAAACTATGGCTCCCTGTGCTTTTTTTATTCTCTTTTCATTTAATTTAAAGCCATTACTGATCAGGAAACTATTTAGTGCTCTCTGACTAAATGGAAAATTCAAGTCCTTAGTACCATGATAAGATTTATTGTTTCAAATAAGTAAGTACAACCTTTCAGCGGCTTTTACCTCTCTGGGACCAAGCCAAACCATTGTGCTGTTTTGAGCCTTCTCATAAGGATGGAGATGAGGACTAAGAGTGGGTTGACTACACTTTTAGCCTCTGGCTCTTCACAGAGTCCACAATCCACACCGTATTCTTTCCTTGAGGACCCACCAGACTAAATTCCATTGCTTTTACCGGTTGGAAGCAACACATTAGCAGCATCATGATGATTTTTTTTTCCCATGGGGCTTAATGCACTATTAGTTCCATCTCAGATGGCTTTAACTAAATGCATCTGCAAATAGTTATTTTAAAGGGTAACCAATTGTTTTGACAACTATAGGGCAAGGCTTTCAATAGATAAAGCAACATTAAATTTGGGGTTTGTAAAGCTACCAGAGTTAGGCTTTCAAGTATACCACTGACATGCTCTCTCGCTAAGTGGCTTATTATTTCAACTACTATAGACACAGGAATCAGATCACCTCTCGGTTCACACCCTCATTATAATGGCATCATCTAGCACTACTATGGCTAATTTCCTGGGCTTCTCTCTTTCTGGCCCTTGTGGGAGTTTCTGTGAAAATGTCATTTTTGGAGCAAAATGTGGCAGTTATGAATATATTCATCTTCAGACTTTTGTGTAAATGCCTTTTGAGGAAATAGATAAGAATCAACTCTATGGAAAGGACATCTCACTCGGGCTTAAGGCACTTGCAAACAGCTGTGTTAATAGAACATTTCCTCTGTTAATGAAGAGGATGTCTTCTAAAAATGCATTCTGAAATATATAATCTTACCTGAGCTCAAAGATGGGAGTTTAGTGAGGCATCTAGAAAAAATATTATCACTCCTCTTTTCCTTCCTCTGCTTCTAGGCGGGGCAAGACTCCTCTCTCCCCACACCTGGAATCTGCAGTCCTAGAAAGGTAGTGCTCCTGCCTTCTTTAAGGCAACCAAAGGCAGCCATTCCTTGGAGCACAGTTCTTCTTTCAGCTGGGCCAGTGTCTCAGCAAATCTCTGGAGGTGGGGGTGGTCTATACTTAAGACAGGGTCAATGTCATTTCCTTCTTAGCAGATCTCAGCTCAGGAGCTGAGGAGCAAAAGAGGTACCCTTGAATCTTAGTATGTCTGCCACTTGTTGACAAATTATAATGAAGATAACAACAGCAGTAACAGTGTTATCAGTACAAACAGCAGTTGAGGAGGAATCCTGACCTTCCATTTCCAGTGGATACAGAATGGCTGAGGTCTTGCTTCCCACCTCTTACTCACCCGTCAGGAGAAGATGATAGTTTTAACTGAATGGAGAGTTGACAAAAAGAGCCATGTTATGGCAGAGAACTACTGGCCCTCTCTTTTTCAGAGACTCCCTGAATAGATGCACTCTACTTTCCTCTCCGCTGTGTGGGAAAAGACTGTCCCTTTCAGGGGTACTTTAATACAGTTCAGGAATATGATATTAATTAATAAATTAATTCAGGAATATGATATTATCACACGTACTTTGCTGCAGTTCTAAAGCCAAGGTTTCCAATCAGGTTGTCAGTAGTATTCTGATCTCTATCTAATGTTTATGTCTGCCTTTTAATTGATTCTGAATTCAGGAAATGAACCAGGGTATTATTTATGAGCCTCTAAAGACTTGCCAGTGATAGCATCCAATGCTAACAATTATGGACCATTCACTACATTCTGGATACCATACTGAATACTCATTATTGTAGCATAGGGGCTAATTGCTTAGATGCTGGAAACAAGCATGGGTTCAAATCTCATACATCACATATTCTATAATTGGGGAATGTTACATTTTTCTTATCTGAGAAGGAGGAATTATACTAGCTCCTACCTCACAGGACTTTTGTGAAACTTCAGTGGATTACATATAATATGGTCAGAAAAATGCCAAGCACATGGTACATGACATTCCTTGCTACAGCCCAGTAAGTACTTAATTTGTCTTAATTTTATAGATGCAAGGACTGAAAAGTTAAATATATTTCTCAGGAAGTGGTCACTGTTGGCAAACGGTGGGCTAGGATTTGAAACTATATCTAACTAACTGTAGTGCTCTGGTTCTGACTTCTGGGTTTTTGGGGGGTTTTTTTTGTTTTTTGTTTTTTTTCTGAAAAGGGATGTTTATTATGACAAAACTAGTAAATTGAAAAAAAAAGTCCAGCAAAAAATAAAATTCCTTCATCTGTCTTGTTTTTCTATATAAAATTAATAAATGTCCACTGTTTCACATTGTAGCAATCTTCCCTGCATACTTTTCAATCAATATTGTCCTTTCTTAGTAACTATATGTAATCAAAAATCCACAACCATGTTTTAAGAATTGCTCACTTTCAGGCTGTCCCTAAAGTTATATCTAAACTATCATTCATATATTTGTAGAAGTTTCCGTTCTTAAAACAAAAATTCTTGCCCCTCCCCTCTTGTACAATATATGAGAAAAATCATAGGTATATTTAAAGACATTCTTTATAGCTGAAATTGCCAAGTATGGCATTCCTTTTTCTTAACAAAAATCTGTTAAGTAGTTTAAAATATGTCTTGGTGAGCTCACTTATTGAATTTTCTTTGTACACTCAAAGTCCGGAGTTGGGTCAGATTGCTTGGCAATCAGAGCATTATTCTATCCAGATTTACTTTTTGGTGGAGTATTGGTTGCAGTTGAGTAGTAGGTTTTAAGGTCGTCAAGAGTCTTTAGTGAAGAGAAATGGCTTAGGATTATGGAACATAGTCATCACGAGACATGAATGCTCTACCTACATACAGTGTTCAGTCCTAATTCACAATGGATCCACCCAATTTATTCACTTTCAACCTATTGGACTGTAGAAGAAGGAAAGAGAATTATGAAAGTGTTAATGATGACCAGCAACAGTTACATCACCCACCAGTCAGGAAAAATAAAAAAATAGGCTAGCCTGAAAGAAAACGTAGGTCTGCATGAATATGAAGAAGATTCTGAGGGCCCAGAGTGGACCAAGTATGGACAATACAGTCCCCTCAGTTAAAAATGTGGCAACATTCACAAACAACCTTGCTCTCCAATCTAGTTGCTTGACATATTTCTAAGGAAACCTTGACAAACTGTACATGCATTTGCTCTATATCCAGTGTGATTTTTTTTTGCCAGCCTGTATACCGTGTAAATAAGAAACTTCCCTTCCCCTATGACATTTCCAGTAGTTTCTATTTAGTTCTCTCCATACATAGAGGAGTGGGGCCAACAAAGTTGCTTAGCTAAGAAGAGTTTGACAGAAAGCAGCAGCTCTCCTACCTCCTGATGCCAGCCTTCACTTACAGGAAAACTTGAGCCTCTGCTCCTGAAGCTGAAAGTAAAAGGTTGTCACCAAAAGTAGACAGGTGGGTTGTCCAAGCTTATTAAATATGTCTATATCTGACAGTAATTGTTTCTATTACTTATCTCTACCTGAACGATGAGGACTTCTTAATTAGTGCCTGAGAAAGTAAATGAGGATTTAATTGACAGAAACAGTGTGCATGGTTTTGCTGTAATGAAGTCAGTCATGTAATGAAGCATAAGCCAGTTTATTACCCTACCCAAACACAAACTCCTAAATTGCTACAGTAGACACTTTCTCAATTTCACCAATCATTATTATAAGCAGTATGGGACATCAGCAGGCATACTATATTATGAAATTTCCTTGATACAGCCTTAATTTCAGCTTATACATTTTTTTAAATAAAGTATCGTGCAGGATAATGCCAAAAATCTCAATGAATAAGGAAAAGTTGGCGTTCCTGCTTCTAAAATGATCATTCCTACTGAAGGAAATGCAGCATGCAAGCCAAGCCATTCTGCAAAGTTATGAAAGACCAAGCCATGTTTAGGAAGAAAGCAAGCAAGGGAAAAATTAATGAAGCCAAAACAATAAGCCTCCAGAGAAAGAGAAATATATAAGAAAAGACTAACATCGAGGTTTTTTTGTTTTTGTTTTTTGTTTTTCAATTCTTCCAGGCTTCCTTTTCTCCAACAGAATTCTCTTTTCTTAACCTTCTTGATAGAAGGCAGATTACATCTGGTCGACTTTTGCAAGCTCTGGTTCTATCAACCTCAGCTCTCCAGGAGAGCTTATAATAGGGATAACAGACATAAACAGTACCTCCTATTTTTCTTCATGATTTACTCCTAAGGCTCAGTGGGCATCTGCCGTTTGTTAGACCAGTGTATGTTTCTATTCCTCTTTCCCACTACTGATTACAATAACCTAATAGGTTATCCTATTCTTTCATCTATATCATAGTACAGAATGCCATTTGAAACTCGATTATTTCACAAATGGTTCCTCATTGACATGGCAATATGACTTCTATCCAAATTTGTTATTAATTTACATTTCTTTTGTGCCATCAAATATACAGGTAGTGCTGAATCCATAAAAAGTGTACACGGATTGTGTTATGTGTTCAACAATCTACAGCAAGGGGACAACAAACTAGAGCTGGGGGCTCACACCTTGCCTGTTTTACAGAGGGTTTATAATTCCCTCATTTTAAGTGCTGTTGGTGAGAAGAAACAAATATTCAATGCAACTGAATCTAAACATAGCCAGATGAAGCCAGATGATTTCCGAATGACAGTTTTCACAATTTTAGATCTAGAAGGCAATGTACAAATTGATTAGACCAGTTATCTCTGTCTGGTCTTCTTTTAATGTGATGAGTCTCAAAGTCACAGATATTTTTGGACTTCATCAAGATTGTGACTGTTGAAGATCCAAGATTAGTACCTTGGTCTTCTTAATCTCTGTGGCTAGTATGGAACAGTGTCTTATTCTAATCATAGTTCTCCTATTTTATAAAAGTTGTCCTGTTTTTTAAATGCAGAGATTTAAAAATATTTTTAAATATAAAATAAAATCTAAGTTGGATATAATCACATCTTCCAGATAAAAAGTTTTTTATTTCTATTGCCTCATTATTTTCCTTATAGAAATATTAAAAATTACCTATTTGTATTTTACTGTTTTGTCAGATTGATGTCTTTCTTATTGACTGCATTATGTTGACTGTCTTAACCATGGCAAACTGAATGTAAGAGGAAGATGTTGGCTTATTTTGGTGAGCCTGAAGTTATGTTTTACAAATATGTTAAATGCTAAAATAATCTTAAGGCATGTAACTTTTCCTATATAGAAATATTTCACAATATTACACAGCTTCAAGAACTAAACTATTTTGATCAGATCAGGAATGTGAAGTCTTAACCTTCATCCACTGCCCTTTCTCACACTGAGCTTCCAAAACATCTTCGAGTAGTCCTAGGACTGTGGGAGGTTGGCTTAAAAAGCATTACCACAGGAAGTCTCTAGCTGATGCATGTTGATGATGCTTTCAGCCCCTGTTCTGACCCTTTTTATAAGAGTCCCAACCTTGCATTATCCTCACTTTGCACAGAAAGGCGATGCTAAAACCCAGCTTGGTCTGTAGCCCCAGACAACTTTCTGTTGCCAAGGACACTGAGGAAGTTTGTCGGCAGGGTGTGTAGCAGTTATAGGACAGGAAAAAAAAAAGATTCTAGAGAAGCAAGTCCTTCTTAGATGAAAGCTGGCAAACTCCACAATTTTATCTGAAATATATTACCATGACATTCCAGTAAGACCAATAAAATGAAATGAAACATCTCTCAGCCACTTCTGCCTGACCTTGAAAACATACGGGCCTAAAACAGATCACATGACAAATTTTAAAATTATATAATTGATTCATTATATTGTATACCAATTGTGTTTAATGAGTGGAATCTGCCTTCATTAGAACTATTTAGAATATTTATAATTGTGGCGCCCGGGGGGCTCAGTCAGTTGAGCCTCCGACTTCGGCTCAGGTCATGATTTCATGGTTCGTGAGTTTGAGCCTCACATGGGGCTCTGTGCTGACAGCTCAGAGCCTGGAGCCTGCTTTGGATTCTGTGTCTACCTCTCTCTCCCTGCCCCTCCCCTGCTCACACTCTCTCAAAAATGATTATCTTAAAAAAAATTAGAATGTTTACAGAAAACTAATAAACAGCCACTTGGAACGTTCCTACATGTTCCTACATGTCCAGGAGCATTCATCAATTTATAGATAATGACACTGGGGCTCCCGGGTGGCTCAGTCAGCAGAGTGTTCAACTTCAGCTCAGGTCATGATCTTGCAGTTCGTGAGTTTGAGCCCCACACTGGGCTCTCTGCTGTTAGCGTGGAGCACGCTTCAGATCCCTTGTCCCTCTCTCCCTTTTCCCCTCTCCTGCTCATGCTCTCTACGAAAAAATAAAAAATAATAAAAACAAAAAGTATAACACTGATAATATAAAATGCAAGAAATAAAATCAATTTAAAACTCTACTAACATATAGATTCTATAGTTTTCAGAATAAAATTACGTAACCAAGAAATATGCAAATAGAAATATATAATAAAAGAACCAACCAATCCATTTAAGTCAAAGAGTAGCCATATCTCAGGATTAAGGCCTATATTTAAAGTTTGTTTTAATGTTTAATTTTGACAGAGAGAGACAGAGCATGAGCGGGGGAGGAGCAGAGAGAGAGGGAGACACAGAATCTGAAGCAGGCTCCAGGCTCTGAGCTGTCAGCATAGAACCCGACGCGGGGCTCCAACTCATGAGCCATGAGATCATGACCTGAGCCGAAGTCAGACACTTAACCAACTAAGCCACCCAGGCACCCCTAAGGCATATATTTTTGTATAGCATTTAGACTCAAAAATAAGAAAAAAATGTGGTCTGTAAAGGTCCTCTAGCTGGCTTATTCTATAAACTGATAGTAAGACTTTCTCCTGGGAGAGTTAATACTTTACTAACTTTATATCAAACTTGCCACCAGACCAGAGAGGAAAGATGCCTCTAGGATGAGGAAACTAGTCCCTGAAAAGACTCTAAAACATATACCAGAGATTATGAATTCCAGTTGATTAGCCATATATCTTCACACGACCAAAGCAATCTAAACATGTTGAATCTAAATAAAACACTATGCAAAAGCAGTTAGCTCAGAACACCAATGAAAAACCACCTATTAACATTTCTTTTATACTAAAAAAATACTATTTTTGAAAATTTGGAGATTATAGAAATATAAAAAAGAGCAAGATACTAATAATTATGCCCAATAAAGGACTATGATCAAAAACAGATCATAAATGTTAGCAAGGATATGGAAAAATTGGAACCCTCATTATGCTGCTGGTACAGCTGCTTTGGAAACAGTTGGATAGTTTCTTTAAATGTAAAACAGAGTTACTAGAGAACTCAACAGTTTCATTCCTGCATGTATACTCAAAAGAAATAAAGACACTTACCTACATAAAATCTTACACATACATGTTCAAGCAACATTACTCAGAATAGCCAAATAAGTGAAAACAGTCCAACTATCCATCAACTAATGCGGTATATCCATAAAATGGAATATTATTCAGCCATAAAAAGGGATGAAACGTAAAAACTTATGAAATATTATACTAAGTTAAAGAAATCAGTCACAAATAATCATATATTATATGATTCCATATATATGAAAGGTCCAGAATAGGCAATTGTCTAGAGATAGATAGTAGATGGGTGGTTGTCTAGGCCTGGAGTGCTTAAGAGGAAATAGGAAGTGACTGCTAATTGATCTGAGGTTTCTTTTGAGGTGGTAAAAATGTCCTAAAATTGATTTTAGTGATGATCATACGACTTCATGAATATATTAAAAAAAATTGAGTTTCACAGTTTTAATGGGTGAGTTCTATGGTATATAAATTACATCTTAAGAACACTTTAAAAACTAAATGATGTTATCAAAGTAAATGGCCATTTCTTCCACCTTTTATTAGGAGAACAACAAACTCAGATGATTCGCTACATCATTGAAATGAGGGACTCTTTAAATTAAGGGTGTTAACATTTTCTTCATGTTATCTCCAATTAATAACAAAACACTGGGGATAAATAATCAATATAATTTTATCACCCATAATGTTCCAGAAATTAAGATGTTTAACATCATGAAGCCAGAATGGAGAAGAAAACTGAAGATTTCATGAGTAGTTCAGTATATTCCAGTGACTAGATCTCTGTTACCCTAGAGAATTAACATGACTTGTTTGGGGAGGGGTTGGAGGTGGGGGAAGTTAAATCTGTATTGTTTGTTTCCAGCCTAACATCAGAATCTGATCTTGTTTACATCTCACATAATAATGCTGAGATTTTTCCTCCCAAGTGTCTAAAGGAAAACCAGTAAGAAGGAGAACTGAGTTTTAAGATGCCTGGTTGCTCTGTTTCATTGTAACCTTTAGACCACCTGCAAAAGGTACAAACTTGCAACATAAAGTCCAAGTGCTATTTGTAAACAGACAGCCAAGCTTCCATCCAGGAACAAAGGTGATTGACATATACAGAGCTTACCGCCCATTAACTATAAATAACTGGAATGTTAGAATATGTTAGGATTTCTCCAGGAAGAATGGTCACCAAATCCTGTCAGAAAATACATAGTTATAGTCGAAGCAACAAAAATTACATTGCAGGTTGTTTTCTGAATATTTTTAATTCGTAAGTACCCTTGTTCAGCTTGAATTTGAGAGTCAGCAACAGGTTAAAAAAATATACTTTTCTATTGGATTTAATGAAATAAATACATGCGATTGTTGATAAGTAGGAAGTTTTATAGTAAAAAAATGGGGGGACACCTGGGTGGCTCAGTCCATTAAGCACCCAACTCTTGATTTCAGCTGAGGTCACAACCTCACAGTTTGTGAGACTGAGTCCCACCTCGTGGTGGAGCCTGCTTGGGATTCTCACTCTCCTCTTTCTCTGCCCCTTCCCCTGCTGGAGTGCTTGCTCGCTCTCTCACTAGCTCAAAGTAAATAAATTAATATTTAAAAAAAAAAAAAAGACTGAGAGCTGAGAGATACCAAAGTCAAACCCACAGGATTTGAAAACCAATTTTTGCCTGAATGACCTTAGACAAGGCATTTAATCTTTATCTTTCGGCTAAAGGAATGGATTATTTTTTACTTTACAAGCATCTGATAAAATGCCAAATGAAACTAAACAGTCAGTATTAAACCCTCTATAAAAGTCACTAAAATGTGCTGAGACTCCATTCAAATTATTATAACAATCCTTGAGATGAGTTTTGCTTTTCTCTTCATACCAGCAGAAAAGGTATGACATCCATCTAGAGAAATAAAGATGCTCTTATACTGTAGTTTTAACATAAAAATGCAAGGTTTGCAAATTTCGTTTGTATGTATGTATGTATGTATATATGTCAGAAGTTAAATGGAATCCACTGGAGGCTAAAAAAAGATGGCATGTCAAAGACTTTCTTTTATGTTTCAAGAAATTTAAACCCTACTTAATCTTTTGGATACCACTTTGAATGCAGCTGAGTTATAAAAGGAGCTTTATAGAGATATAATTCACTTTCTGTAAAATTCACCCACTAAAGCATACAATTAGTTTTTAGTATATTTAGAGATATCTGAAAAACATCACTACCATCAATTTTAGAACATTTCCTCACCTCTAAAAAAAAGCCAGTACCCTTTAGCTACACCCTCATATCCCTTGTTCCCATTCCCCGTTCTTAAGCAACCGTGAATCTACTTTCTGTCCCTATTCTGGACTTTCATATGATTGGAGTCATGTAATCCTTCTTCTGTGATTAGCTTTTTTTACTTAGCATGATGTTTTCAAAGTTCATCCATCTTGTACCATTGGATAGATATTCTGCATTTTATTTACACATTCATCTGTTGCTAATTAATTTTGATACAATGCCTCTCTTAATTCCACACAAATTCCTGAGAGGTCTATCCATTTTGATCATTGGAAAATTCAAGTCACTTTTTATATCATACTAAATTATTAAGTGGAGCCACTGGGATTTAAATGCATATGGCCTTCTGCAGAACATGCACTCTGTAAATCTATGCTCCATCACCTTAAACATGTTTCTCATAGGGTGACAATGAGTTTCAATTCCAGGAATTTTTCAGCAGGCAACAATCAACTGCTTAAAGAAATATCAATATACAATGTTATTTATTACATAATTTATAGAAATAAAAATTTAAGCATAACCGCCCTAAATAATAACTGTGGAGTTGTTAAATTGTGGTACATCAATGTTCTTGAATACTGTGTAGCCATAAAAATGGAGTTTTGAAAAAGATAATGATAGAGAAAATTGAAGAGACCATAGTCTTAACCGTAAAAACAATTTGTAAGAAATGCTGTGTATAGTTACGTACAGCAGACTCCACTATTTCATGTGTTTATCATTTATCAAATAGGTATCATAATATCAATTCCATGAGGATGTTGCGAAGAGTCAATGTGTTAATGTATGCAACGTGCTTAGAGAAGTAGGTATACACCTATCTATTAGCCACACACACATACACACACACACCACCCCCCCACACACACAAATACCAAAGGATAAAATGGATACACAAAAAAATTCCCAGCAGAAAGACTGTGGATGATCATGATATTTTTATATGTTTCTCTGTGTTTTCCATCTATTCCATAAAAAAACCCAAAAGGTTAAAGTTGGTGCAAAGAAATATCTTCAAGACAAGTAGTCAAGCAATAAAACAAACAGAATCATTTTGTTTAGTCTTTGTTTCCCTAAGACTGAGAGGCAATTTGAGCCCAAGTAACCACTTCGGGTTTATCCTGAAACATGAAGCTGGCACCATAAAAATCATTCCAAAACTCTATCTAACTTATATCCCTAAGTGTGAAAAAGTGATTTCTGTTTATAGACCTAGGTCTGTTTTGAAAAGGAGATTACCAAAATGATCCCAGTAAAAAACAGATGCTTAGCAATCTTGAAATGTATGGGAGGATATGTGACAGAGCACTTTTGCCACTGTCAGATGTTGCTTATTAACCCCCCACCTAGCAAAGCACGCAGTTAGACTGGGGAAGAGCCTGCAAGACTCTTTTCTTCCCGGGAGACAATTTGTTGGTATGTCAGCTGCAGGAGACAGTTTTCCAAAATCACTCATACTTTCTTCTTTTTAATAGCTCATACTTAATTAACACTCTTTCTCCCCCCATTTTAAACCAATATAAGACAGCTGTCAAAAGCTGATTTAACTTGCCCCAAGTGATATTTCATTAGAAATTAAAAGCTTTTATATCATGTTACATCCTGCAGATACAGAGAAAAGGAAAAAGAAAGCTCCTAAGAGGAATTCATTTTCACGTATCCACTTGCCTTTCAACTGGCATGCCAACACTAATACAGGAGGCACTTCAATGGTTCGAACTTAGGGTGCCAGGTTTCGTTTATTTTTCCAAATATATTTCTAGTGTTTTCTGATTAAAAAATTAATGCAGGTATATAATTTCTTAACTGAAATTCCAAAAAGTAATAAATAAGGCTCTGAAAACTAGATTTTGCAGCTCATTTTGTGATGAAAGTTCACCTGACCTGAACTGATCTAAAGTTGTATGAGTGTCTTAGGTGGAACTTAAGAAACTTAACAGAAGACCATGGGGGAAGGGGAGGGGAAAGTAATAGTTACAAAAAGAGAGAGAGGAAGACAAACCATAAGAGACTCTTAAATACAGAGAACAAACTGAGGGTTGATGTGGGCAGGGGGGGCGCGGGAGAGGAAGAAAATGGGCTATGGGCATTGAGGAGGGCACTGGTTGGGATGAGCACTGGGTGGTGTATGTAAGCAATGAGTCATGGGAATCTACTCCCAAAACCAAGAGCACACTGTATACACTGTATGTTAGCCAACTTGACAATAAATTGTATTTAAAAAAATTAATATAAAATAAAAATAAAAATAAATAAAAAATAAAGCTGTATGAGTGCCACTTACTGTGCATATCCATACATTTTCTTTTGAAGTATTAATATGCTTGATTACAAGAGGCTCTCATATCCCATTGAAAGCATTTCCTAATATAAAGTATGTATACCATATAAACATCCTCAAGTTCAAAAATTTCTCAATTCCAAATCCTATTTAGCCACATTCGTTTTGAGAAAGGGAATGCAGACCTGTATATTCTTATTGAGAAAAACATTATACAAAAAAATGTATGAAAAATAAAATTAAGACAAAAATGTTATGCCACTACCAGAACTAACAAGTGTGAACATTGTGGTGATGTTTTTATGGTTTTTTTCCTCTAGCTATACATAGTGAAAAGATGAATAACTATAGAGTATTTTGTAATTTCTTGTTCCATTTAATACTATGTCATAAATCCTTTCATCATTAATATAGATCTACCACACCATCACAATGAAATATTATATACATGCACTATAACATATTTAGCCAAATGTCTGATTTTAAGATATTTAGACTATTTCAGAGTGTTCACAACTATAAGCAACATTGTGCTAAGTATCTTAAATGAATGTACCATTGTCTTATAAGATAGATTTCAAGTGAAATTGCTGGATATGAGAACAGTACTCTATTAAATTTTGATACATATTTTTCAGATTGCCTTGCAGAAGCTCTATACCAATTTACATCTTCAGTTGTACTGCGAAACAGTGCTTCTTTTCCCACACCATCACCAGCACTGAGTATTAAAATCTTTCAAATATTTATAACACAAGCCAAACACAGGCCAAACAAACAAACAAAAATAACATATCAGTTTTTACTCTACCATTACCCAGAGGGCGTGAACGTATTTCACACCAAAATTATCTAAGGAAAGTAATCTAGGGAGCTAACCATCTAGCCTGTGTCCTATTCTGTACAACTTTTTAAAACAAAGTCTATTTTAATGGTTATTACATAAATGTTATTTTCTGCTGGACTTTTAAAATGAGGGAAGCATTAAAGAAGACCTCTGTGTCCAAACTTTAATAGCCAGACTTCATAATAAAGTAATTTATCAGACACACTAAAAATGCTACCTCCTATTTGCACCACAAAATTAATTCATGTTTTAAAACATGCAATGGTTCAAAGCTCTCAGGAAAAGTGTGCCTATGAAAGGGAAGATAGCTGTATATTCAAAGGACAAGCAACCACTGGGTGAAAGTGATAGAAGTCATTTGTTCCTTAATTTACTTACTGCCTTGCCTTGGTAAATCTTTCTGTGTCTCATTTTCTTACAGGTAAAATGAGAATAATTTAACCAATAGCATAAAGTATTATGAGGATAGGATCAAATGAATTCTTATATGTGAAAACAATAAGCAAAAAGTAAGTGCACGATAAATATTAGGTGGATTTGAGTAAAAGTGAGTTTTACTGATTTTATGCATTCATTCAACAGGTATGTTTATTCGATTCTGCTCTGCAAAACACATTTGGAGAAATTCAGGTTCTATTCAAATTGCTACTCTACCATTTAATGACCTATTCCTCGTTAAGTTTCTCACTTGCAAAGAGGGGATTTTAATGCCTATTCCAAAGAACATTAAAAGATATAATGCTTTTGAACTACTGAGTGTGGTGTACATACTCTATCTCATCATCTTGGTAGTGGGGTGGTAGGTAGTCAAAATCCCCACCTTGCTGCCTTACACAGAGCTGAAGCCATGCAATATCCATTTCCTTCCCTTTTCTTTGTGCTGATTAGTTCACGATCAAAAGTGCTGTATTTACTGAACAGCCATTGCACCAGTGTAGGATCTGCTAGTAAGTCTGAAAGGTAAGTTGAGAATTAATGAGTTAAACAAATTCCCACCCACAAATAAACAAAACAAAAGAAAAACTAAAAATACACATCTTATTGAAGACAACCCATTCCTTAATAATACCAATGATGAAAAGATGAAGATAAGGAAATATAGAGATTATGAGGGGATGAGCCATGGTTACCAGAAAACCTCAGATAGAAATCTCACTGAATAAAGAAGTTATTTTTAAAATAGCTACTCTTCTCACCAACAAAGAAAATATATAAAAGCCTACAGTTTCAACAAAGTACTTTGCTCTCCAAGGGAAATCTAAGATTCCTAATTACATAATTATAATTTTCTAAAAAGACATAATTTATTCAAAGTTAATAATGTTGAAAGTCATTAATTTAAAAATGACAAATTTTTGTAGTGTGTGTCTCTTATTCATAATGACTACATATTTGCCAACTATTAGTTTATACTCCAAAACCAGGGTCATTGATATTTAAAGAGCCATAACTATATCATCAGATAAAGCCCATAGTTGCTCAATTACCTGGAAAGCTTGAGTGCACAATGACATTCAATCTAAATCATTATAGCTCAAGAACAGTCAAGTGATTCTGGCATTCAAATGTCTTTTAACTTTGAATTAGCTATCTTCTTGGAGGAAACAAAGCCCCAATTTATTTATGGAAATACTGCCCTGGAAAAGGTCAGGGGTGAATCCCCAAGGAATCACTTGCACGACTAGTTCAATAAATTGTTTTCACCCTTTTACTTTCTCATCCTGAACCACAATGGGACCAGTTCATAGTACAAAAAGGCACTAACGAGGCCTGTCTCTATAGCTTTAATAAGAAGAGACAGATCACTGAGTGAGCAGCAGTGACATTATGGGAATTAGCCAAACTCCTTTGTCGATTGTGCTCCTAGTTTTAATAATTGTTCCTAAAAGAGAAAGAAATGCAGTTCCTTGAAAATAAAAATGTCTAGATTTTGTTAGCATAGGTGGTCTCACCTGCTCTCCTGACATTTTGGCATTTGGATTTGCTCATGCATCTTGATACAATTGCTAGTTGTGCGAAAAATGCATTCTGAGTAATTGCTAGGTGTGAAAAACAGCTTTAGTATTTTCAGACTGTTAGGATGGAAGTATTCAGTTCTTTCATATGAGAAATCAATATGCAAGATGCTAAAATGGGTAATGGCTAAATAATACATTTTTATTTTTATGAATTTGACTTCTATATTAAAACCTCTTCCAGAGTTTTACAGAAGAATTTTGAAGCATGCTGTGGGTGAATTCCATCCCTCAGGGAGAGTTCAAGTGATTTTTAATATTCCATAGATAAGTGAGGAAGTTTAGATATACAAAAGCGGTATCACCAAATCCACAATATATTCAGTATATTCAGAAGTTTGTGAAATTTTCCTAATAATATGACAATTAGTATGAATTAATGTGAAATTTTCCTCATAATTAAATTATCTCTAATTTAGAAATATTCAGACTTCTTTCACTTGAGATCTTTAGTCTTATTGATACCATCTAAACTATTAGGCATTCTGATTAGGTTTAAGAGAGTTTACTCCACTACTAATACTGCCCCCCCCCCGACTTCTAACAATGTTTCCCTATCTATAATTACTATAGATAGAAAGGAGAACATGGAAATAGGCTGAAAGATGGAGTCAGCTTAAGAAACTGTTAACTATGCAAGCAGAATCAGTGTGGGGGAGAGCTGGCAGTTTCCACAGGAGAAAGGCATATGATACCATCAAGCTCAAATCAAGCAGAGTTCAAGGATGCAGTCAAAAGATCTTTACACCACTAAGTTGCTTTGAATCGTTAAGTACCCTGAATAGCAGTAGGAGAAGATAAAAATTCCATCCTTAAAGCCAAAACCCACTTCTGTTAAGTGGAAAGAACCTCCCACTTTATTGTGCAATAGAAAAAATATAATCTTTATCTCTTAAAGTTGTCTGAACCAAGTTTAAAAGTTGTTTATACTTCTCATCCCTTGAGGCTTTGCAGCTTATTCTTATTCTTAGAAGCTCTAGCATATGATTTGAGGAAAGGATTATCTTCCTCTTCACCCTGAGGTTGATGTTCTAAGAGATTTTCTCCCTTATCCATGAACAGAGGTTTGGTTCATGGCCAGAACCCTAAGTGCTCTACCTAGACAGGCTTTGTAGCACATAACAGAATAGCAGACCTTCCTATAGTATAATAAGAGGCTAATTATCGTGAGGCGACTGCTAAGAAATTTAATTCCAGTGTTAGTGATTAACCAGTCCATCTCCTCAAAATAGTATCTCTTTTGAGCTCCCCAAATTTTTTTGTCATGAAATTGCCAGTCCTTCCCCTTGTCTTCTCCCTTTCTACCATTCCAGGCTGTAGTCAAAGGTCTGACTTCCGAACTTTGAGGTAGTCTCAAGAAAGGTGTTGCTTTCATGAGGTAACATGCAGAAGGAAGTATTCCCCTATCTTCAACTCCCTGGGCCAAGTGTTCACTGTTTACTTCAAGCATGTGATGACTGTTTTGCCCACTGATTTGCCCAAGTAATGGAGTTGTGAGGTCAGCTGTTTGTTGGACCACGAGCAGAAGAGAAATTCTGGAATTGGCTGCTATCACCATCAGCAACATCAGCTGATGTCAGGGACCAGTTAGAATAATCAAAAGTTGAGTGGTTGAGATGAGGGGAAAAAAAATCACTTTTGTTGAGACATTTACACCAAGAACCAGAATCACTTATCTTGTGGTGAATATGTCTCCCTAGTTGCCTAGAATGAGCAGATGAGGAGCTCTGTTTCTATGGTTTTATGGGTAAGCTAATTGCTCAAGAGATCATGCTAAAGCAGTATTGCCAAATTTGAGTAATTACAAAAATTCAAGTTGGTCAGTTAGCTATAGTATGAGTTACAATGTTTTACATGATATTACACTTTGATCATTTTATCACAGATAAAAATTTATCTCAATAGATATAACAATACATAAAAAGTGTTATATCAAACAACCCAATTAAATACTGAGCAAAGGACTTGAGTAGCCATTTTCCAAAGAAGACATACAAATAGCCAACAGGTAAATGAAAAGATGTTCAACATCACTAATCATCATGGAAATACAAATCAAAACCACAATATCACCTCATATCTGTTAGGATGACTATTATAAAAAAAAGAAATAAAAGATAAGTGTTGTCACGTATGTTAAGAAAAGGAACCCTTGTGTACTATTGGGGAGAATGTAAACTGGTACAGCCGTTATGAAAAACAGTATGGAGTTTCCTCAAAAAACTGAAAATAGAACTATCCCAACAATCTCTCTTTTGGGTATACACTCAAAGGAAATAAAAGAGGTATCTTGAAGAGGTAGCTATACTCCCATGTTCATTGAAGCAATAGTCACAGTAGCCAAGATATGGAAATGCCCTAACTGTTCATCAACAGATTAGTGGATAAAGATATCGTGATGATAGATAGATAGATTAGATGATAGATAGATGATTGATTGATATATACACAATAGATACACGATAGATAAATAGGAAATCCCATCATTTGCAACAATGCAGATTAACATGCTAAGTGAAATAAACCAGAAACGGAAAGAAAAAAAATTCATGGTCTCATTTATATGCAGAATCTAAAAAATTTAAACATATGAAAGCAGAAAGTAGAAAGGTGGTTACAAGGGTGGAAGGGATAGAGGAAAGAAAGAGATGCAATGGGTGCTAAATTGCCATTATGTGGGATGAGTAAGTCTACACATTTAATGTATAACATGATGACTACAGTTAATAATACTGTATAGAATAGTGGATGCTAAGAGAGTTGATTTCAGGTGCTCTTATCTCTTTCTATCTCACACATGCACACATCCACACACATCCACACGCACACACAGAATGACAACTATGTAAGAATATATGTTTAGCCCAAGTCCCCATCTATAGATGAATGGATAAAGATGTGTGGTGTGTGTGTGTGTGTGTGTGTGTGTGTGTGTGTGTGTGTGTGTGGGTGTGTGATGGAATATTCTTCAGCCATTAAAAAGAATGAAATCTTGCCATTTGCTACAACATTGATGGATCCAGAGAGTATAATGCTAAGTGAAATAAGTCAGAGTAAGACAAATACCATATGATTTCACTCATATGTGGAATTAAGAAACAAAACAAACACAGGAGGAAAAAAGAGACAAACCAAGAAACATACTTTTAACTATAGAGAATAAACTGATGGCTACCAAAGGGAAGGTAGATGGAGGGAATGGGTTAAATAGGGGATGAGGATTAAGAGTATACTTATCCTGATGAACAGTGAGTAATGTAGAGAAGTGTTGAATCACGGGTACCCAAGTGGCTCAGTCAGTTAAGCATGTGACTTCAGCTCAGGCCATCATCTCTCAGTTTGTGGGTTCAAGCCCTGCATTGGGTTCTGTGCTGACAGCTCAGAGCCTGAAGCCTGCTCCGGATTCTGTATCTCCCTCTTTCTCTGCCCCTTCCCCACTTGTGCTCTGTCTCTCTCACTCTCAAAAATAAAAAAAAAAAAAAAATTAAAAAAAGTAAAAAAAAAGAACTGTTGAAACACTATATTGTACACCTGAAACTAATATAACACTGCATATTAACTACACTGGAATTAAAATAAAATAAATTAAAAATAAATATATTATCTAGTCAAAAGAAAAAGATTTGTTAAGTAGCTTGACTGTACTAATCCTCTCATTATGTATATCAGATCATGTTATACATCTTAAAGATACACAGTTTGGAGGGCACCTGGGTGGCTCAGTCGGTTAAGCATCCGACTTCAGATCATGATTTCACAGTTTGTGGGGTCAAGCCCCATGTTTTGCTCTGTGCTAATAGCGTGAAGCCTGCTTCGGATTCTCTCCTACTCTCTCTGCCCTTCCACCAATCATGCACACACACTCTCTCTTTCTAAAAAACAAACATTTACAAATTATATACAATTTTTATTTTTAAAAAATTAAAAGGGTTATATTCCATTAGCAGCAATCGGTTTGCTTGTGCTTCTCTTCTTCCTCATTTCACTGCCTTCAAATTACTGTCCCCCATTCTGAACAATGTATACTTCCTCTGACATAAAATATGTAGGAAGCTCCTAGCCTAGGCAGCTACCACTGTACTACCAAGCTCCTTTTTTGCACACAGTCCTTCCCTGACTTTCTCATAATTTGTCATTAACTAGTCTCCTGGCTCATATTTCTAACCTATTATTCCTATTTGCTTGCCTGTGATTTAAATCCCTAGGCACCTAGGCTCTCTTCTGAGAAGTGATCTGAATTTTTCAATCTAGTCTACTTAGCTTTGCTTCTATTTCCAAAGAAAATCAAGGTTTACTCTACTTAATAGATGTAAGAAAGAAAAAAGGCGGCTTATCAAACAACACCTTCCCATTATCTGTTTCCATTAGGTATCTAGGCACTTTCTGTAGAACTAAAAATAAGCATGGAGATTTTAAATAGACCTGGATGGGAGTACATGAGCTTAGATACTGCTGATACGTTTCATTTGAACTTCAGAATGTAAAGAAAATAAGAGATCAACAAATTCCTAAGACAGCCTACAGCTTTTATACCTTCATAATACCATAAACATCTAATCCATCAATCAGATTATATGAGCAAATGAGAAAAGGTTACTTGATTCTCTATTGTGATCACTTTCGCAAAGGCAATTGAATTTGAGAGTTATAAAAAAAAATCTCGCTGAAAAGAACTCGAGTACTCTTTAAGGTCTTTGTGTTTAAAAAGAAAGAGAATCTCACTTGGGTTTAGGTCAAAAGCTAAAGAACACTTGGGGAGAAATTAGAACAAAGTATTTTCTCTTCTCTTAAACAAAATAATTGTTAAACACCCCCTACACTTACACACCTACACACCTATACACACACACACAAACACTCCTTTTATACCTTATAAAGACATACCTGGAGATTCTTCCATGCAACCACTCTTCTATTTAATCCCACACTCAAGGACCAGCCTTTTCCAGTGTAGCTTCCACATATAGGAAAGCTCTCATACCACTGTAGACTGTCGTCAGAATCTTCAAAAACATAGAGCTCTGACACCAGTTAGAACGGGCATCTGATTCTTCAATCTCAGAGCCCACAACCATCAGATGAATCCAATTTGAATATCAGTGTTTTCAATCACCATCACCTGCTATCTCACCCAGATTCCAATTTACTCCCTCAATTTGTCTTTTGTTTTTGTTTTATCAAACTTCTCTTTTCTTGTACATGGCCTATTCGGGAGTTTTCTCTACATAGCTCTTTTCCTTCTTGTACATTAAATGAAAACAAAAGAAATGCAGATGGTAAGTTATCATGTAACCCAATTTGACAAAATAGTAGTAGGCAACAAAGAATATCAGCTGGCACAGAGGCGATCTTATAAATTTCTCTCAGATATGAAGTTCTGTTAATTATATCTAGATTAAAATCCAGTATTAAAGTCTAAACCCTGAAGGTTATATACTCTGTTAAACAATTGGCTTGGGGGGATTTTACAGAAACATCTTTCATTTCTGAAATCAAATATTTCCTTCTCCGAAATACCTTTCTCCGAACCTCATAGCTCCTCTTCCTAAGAACATCATTCTCTCAATTACCGGGGATAAAATCTACAGACTCAAATGTGACTGCTCGTTCCTTGTCTCCTACTAAGTTGCAAAGTCTATAACTCTACTATACAACATGACTTTCTATTGTCTCCTTCTATTTCTCCTACCCTATCTCAGATCCCCCAAGATCTTCAGAATGTCTAAAATCTAAGTGACATCCAATATTTTCTGTTCTCTTTTCCAGTCCTGCCTTTCCAACCTATTTAGGGAGCAAATGGCTATGTTATTTCTTTCATCTGGGCCATGGCTCTTCTCAGAATACTTACCTCTATCTTTTCCATCTGCTCAATTCTCATTCATCCCTCAGATGGCAGTACAAATGCCTCCATGCTGGAAAGCCTTCTTCTATTTCCACAAATAAAACGACAACCACCACTCATTCCTCTGACTCCCTATGCTTATAATCATTCTCTCTCTTGTTGTTCATCTATTATCTATATTCTTTCCAGTAGAAACAATGATCAATTCAACTTCACTTTTCCATCATCTTCTGGAACATAAATGGGTATTTAATACATTTAGGTAAAAAAAAATACAGTGTAGTGCTAATACTTTAATAGATGAATTGGTCCTTGATGCTGTCTAAGTAATAAATGGATCCACATGGGCACGGAATAAATCAGCACAGCCAGGTGATGGGATTTTACTGTTTTACATTATTGCCATTTACCTGGTCACCTTTGTCATAAATGCCCCTGGCTCTACTCTAAATGGATCAGAAAGATGTAAAACCCCTCCATTGAAAAGGGACACTTAAGGTCCAGACTGGCATGAAATTCAAATAAGGTAAGATGGCAAGTAAGGAGGCTTATTTCTTGTGTCACAAGTCTAGACAATAGGACCGCCTCATTAATGCGTGAAGTTAGCCTGAAACTGCTTCTTCAAGTGGAATGGTATTCACTGAGGACCTTCAAAATCAGTATTCAAGTAGCCTGTTCACACACCTGTTTCACACCTGATGCAACTCTCTCAGTCCCTCAGAAATGTCTGGCCAATGCAGCAGTGAGTTAATAAATGAAAAGTTTCTTTTAACAGATTTTTGCATTCATTTGCAAGTTCAGTACAAACTGAAACATCAATTACAGAAAAGAAATTTAAAGTGAATTGGGAGAAAAGAAAAGAACATAAAATGGTGCACTTTTGATTAAATATAACATAAAAGCAGGAGGAATTAAAAAAAAAAAACTCACTTGGCAAGCGCTGCTCCTCTGGTAGCCCTGCATTCTCAGAGAACTGCCAATGGCTATTTGAAGAAGAAAAACAGGAAACAGAGCTTTTCACAAGAAAAAAATAATATTTGTCAAGGGTAGTTTATTATGGAATGTCAGTTCCAGATGACTCCCTTGTACAGAGTAATAAAAGTGATTTTAAAAATTAAATAGAGTCCTTGCAGACAAATATGAGACTTTGTGCGAAGGCAGACTATCAAGAACCATGGCTCACTATGTTCACAGATATGAACTAGAGGAAAAAGAAGTCATATAGGAGAAAAAAAAGAACATCAAAGGCCAGCAATATTAAGTGGCAAACACTGAACGTTTAACTAGAAATATGTTTACTATATTAATGCATCAATAATGATTTCTGAGTCTTGCTTATATTATTAATACACTTCGGTGTTGGCATCCAGCACCAGAATTTTCAATTCAGAGAAAATAATACATTTTGAAAAGTTGGTTTTCCTGAAAGCCAAATAGCAACAGAGAGAGACGGAGGAAGAGAGTGAGACAGAGACAGGGAGAAACAGAAACTGTAGAGTCTAACAGGAAGGAAAATGCTCTCTTGCAGAAGCCTAATGGTTTGCTTACAAAAGAGAAAAACAAAAAAGTTTCAAAGTAATAAGTTAACATCTGCTAGAAGAACAATTTCAGGTCAAGTAAGCTTAACCCAGGAGGATGGACAAAATTGTGTCCCCCACCCCAACAAATTCATATTTTGAAGTGCTAACTCCCAATGTGACTGTAGTCAGAGATAGGGTCTGTGAGGAGGTGAGAAAGGCTAAATGAGGTCTTAAAAGTGGGGTACTAATCCAATGGTATTGGTGCCTTTATTAAAAGAAGACCTCTTTCTCTCTCTTTCCCCAACCCCACTTCTGCTATGTGAGAACACCAAGAAGAAAGTGGCCATCTGCGAGCCACCAAGTAATTGGTTGGCACCCCGATCATGGACTTCTCAATCTCCAAAACTATGTGAAATTTTTGTTGTTTAAGCCACCCAGTCTATGGCACTTTGGTATGACAGCCTGAGCTGACAAATATATCCAAATAAAGTATCAACTTGATTCTAGCCTTATGAAAGAAGAAATTAAATATTTTTCCATCCATTCAATAAATGAATGTTTATCAAGTCTAGTCACTGTCAATTATCATGCTAGATGCTAGAATTTCAAAGATAAACCAAAAAGCCAAGTACCTTATCTTTGGAAGCTCAGAGTCTTGTTGGGACACACAAAAATTATTATTTAAATAATCACAAAAATATGTAATTATCCCATTATGACAGAAGTTTTAAAAAGCAGTGGGACCTAATTCAGTGTGAGTAGCCAGAGGAGGCCTCTCTGAGGAAGTAACATTTGAGGTGAGAAAAATTAGCATGAGTGCATATGGCTAGAGAGAGAGAGAAAGACCAGGGCACTGGATAGGGCTGGATAGAGGGAAAGCTGGCTAAGCTGGGGAAATGGCCATGCAAAGGTCCTACATAATGAGGCCATTTTTTGTCCTTGCTCTTCCTTGTGGATTTTATAACAGAGTATTATTTTTGAAGTATGTGAAAAAAAAAAGCTTCCATAAAAGTTTTGTCCATGTCAGGAAAAACAAAGTGCCCCTTTTTAATGAGGAAGAAAGTAAAAACAATCTTAAAGTTCATCAGAGATATCCTGGGGACTCAAAGATGATGTGACCTATGAGGCAGTTGGTAGCATTTGGAAATGATAGCAAGTGGAGACAAAAACAAAATGAATTCCTTCAAGTTTCATTGCTCTTTCTGAGCTTCTTAACCCAAGTGGCCTGTGTTGTTGCCATGGGAACAAATCTCAGCAAAAGAAATCAATGACTTAAAAATAAGAGTGAGAACAATGAATAACAAATTCCATCTGCCCCAACGTCCGACCTCTCGAGAACATGACTCAGTATTGCCAGGAAAGTGAGAGAAGAAATGAAGGTTCTTCCCCCGAGAGGAATCTGCTTGGCCCAACTTTCTCTAGTATGCCAGGTACCCAATCCACTGCTTCTGCCAAGTGAGTAAATGAGATCTTAGAGCAGTTCTGTCTCAGGGTCCCATTGGCTGTGATTACAGGCAGTGGAGTGGGATCATGCAACAGTTTCTTTAGTGAGTGAGGCAGATTTTATTAGAAAGAGCTGTAAGGGAAAGCAATGATTCAAATCTAGTACAATTTTACACAAAGTCAGACATATATGATCTTAGGCAATCTTTTAATTCTGCCAAATAAAGATTAAAAACATAGCTCTGAATCTACCACCGAAGCATCATTCGCTTAGCTTGAAGTTTTATCCATCTATTCAAGTTCAGAGACACCGTTACGGGTAACACTGAAAGTTGGGTCAGTCCTTTAAACCTTAATGTAAGATTGTTTCTAAGATCTTTTCCTGAGATTTTGAGGGGAGTAGGGTAATTTGTGGGCACTAAAGAGATTTAAATGTATAAAGTAAACACAGGACGAGAAAGTACACACTGTCTCCATACGCTTGGTAATTTTGAATAGAGGCAGGCCTGAGTCTATTCCCCAATATCCTCCGCTTCATCTTCCCCCAGTCCTGGCCCTCCTGAGGCATTCTTTAAAAAGCAATCGCTAGGAAGTTTTTGCAGCACATGTTTTGTTCATAGACCTACTTTAAAATGGCGACTTACTTTATTTTCAGGAACAGAACTACAGTTCCTTTTTAAAAAGCCAAAATAGTACTTATTGAAGACTGTTACCTCTGAATCTGAAGCATCCAAATAAAGGAGTGTTCTGAGGGAGAAGGCAAGTTTCAGCAGTTTTATTTGCCGTTTATTGATTAACAGCACAAAAAAAAAAAAAAAAAAAAAAAAAAAAAGTAAAACAGGGCCCTGTCCCTGAAAATGAACACCCAAGAAAGCCAAGAGGCTGAGTGCATGTTTAATAATGCAGAGTGGCAGCAGTGCGTGGCAAATCTGTTCCATGGCCTATTCATTTTTTTTTTTAATTTCTTAATGTTTTTTATTTTTGAGAGAGACAGAGACATGGCACGAGTAGGAGAGGGGCAGAGAAAGAGGGAAACACAGAATCTGAAGCAGGCTGCAGGCTCTGAGCTCCAAACTCATGGACTGGGAAGTCATGATCTGAGCCGAGGTCAGACGCTCAACCGACTGAGCCACTCAGGTGCCCCAATGGCCTCTTTGTTTCTCTCTGCACATCACAGGATGAGAAATTGAACGTTTTGTCTCCACCAACGACCAGAAGATATCCACAAAGGCCCAAACATTAGCATCAATGTATCAAGTGCTTGAAACATAGTTCATTAAGCGAAAGCAAATCAGCAAGTGGAGTGACATGGCAAACATGATGAAAAGTGAGAATTTACTATTTCTTGGGCCTGACTTCTTATTATCACTAAACTAATTCAATTGTTGTGAGAAGTCCTTAGCAATTTACTAGATGAGGATTAAAGAGAATTGCCTGATCATTTGGCTTGTCATAAGCCCATATGCTATTGGATTCAGTATAGCTCTGATTCCCCTTCCACCCCTTGCCCTGTCTTTTGCCAGGAAGAAAGCGGGTAAATGAAGTCGAACAGGCAACTAAGACTTCCTTGCCATATGGGTTGATGAGTTTCTCCTTTATCCACTTAAAATCTTATGATGTTCACCCTTTAAAAGCAATGCTTCATTAAGGTCTGGCTACTTCCTGTTACACTAACTCCATATGTGCCCTTTAGAAAAATCACTCTAAACTTCAAAGTTTTCATGTGAAACATGATGTAATGTTTAAATGTCTCAATAAATAAGCTATACACCAACAAATGTTTCTTTTATGGCACATTACTGTAATTTAAAAGTAAATAAATGCACACAGGAACACACATACACAAACCTTTTGTGCTCCAAAGGGCTTTTAAGTTGAGTAAAAGTTCTAGATTTTGAATGTAGTGATAGTCATATGGGTTATAATTCAAAACCTGTACAATTCACTGACCTGTACTCTTAAATGGATGCATTTTATTATATGCTAATAATTTTGATCTTACAAATGAAAGAAAAAGATAGTTGTGGCTCTAAACAGGGCTTATTAATTTCAGATACATGAAAAATATACCTAAAATTATTCTCATTTCTGAAGTATTAGTTGTTAAAATTGTAGGTATAATTTCAGTCATATATATGTTACAGATTTTAGAAAATAAGCACATAAGTTTTTTTGTACCTTCAGTAGAAGCTCCAAAAGTGGTCTTTATCTTCCTTGAACAGGGTTTCTTCCACTTAGGAAAGTTAGATACATTTAAAAGTGTTTGAGTGCCTATGTGTTACAAAACCCAATGCTTTGAGTGATGTGCAAAGTATTAAAATTGGTCCTTATCTTAAGGAGCCTGCAATTAACTTTAGATAGGTTCTATATGCACATTGGGCATAAAAATAACAAAATATTAAATAACAAAAGAACTGAGTGGTATAGGCAGTAAGTACACAATGGTGTTTAGAAAGGAATAATCAAGTGAATTTAGAACGGCAGAGCAGGAGAGGCTCCATGGAGATATGTGTACATGGGCAAAGTGCCAAAGACTACATAGGGGTGTTTTCAAGCTCTGGGAAAAAAACTATGACTATGAGTGAATGTACAAAATTTCCCAGAATGAAGGAAAAGGGAAAGTAGAATATTTGGAGCTTAGCAAAGAGAATCAAAATAATAACATTCAATCCAGCCGAACCATACTGCATGTGCTTAGAAATTGAAACCTACATACCATTAATGAAAGGTGATGACAAAGAACAAAAATAAATTCCAAGTTTTTTATTGGATTTTGTTCTGTTACTTACTATGGTACCTCAGGGACTGAAAAGAGAGCCTGTTTGTTGAGTATTTCCAGAAAGAAAAAAAAACTATTTTCTAATGTTATAATGCATAATGCAAGGAATAGAGATTATTTCAGCTTTATTTTATTCTCATGCGCCACAAAACAATCCCACAATATTAGCAAATGAATAATTTATTTAACGTAAATGTACACACCTGTTTTCAGAACGATACAGACACTTTTACTTAATGTGGGGAAAAAAGGTTTATAAAACAAATCTCCACAGATATCTGTAATCCACACACATTTTTGTTGTTGTTTTAATTGACAAAACTCCTTCATCCGTCAGCTTACTACAGAAAAAATTGTTCCTTGTAGGGCGAGAGGGGACAATAAGGGGTAAAATCTGTTTCTAAGGGAAAATCTCTCTTCCCCTCCAAATCAGCGTCTTTCTTTACCACTGACATTTCAAAAGATACTGAGAAATCAAACAGTGGCACACGGAGGCCAAAATACTACTTCTTTTACTTTACCGCTAAGTTCAAGGTCATAGCTTTGTTGTGAGAATTAAATGGACTCCTAACATCAAACCCCAAACTGAGGCAGAGTTACCCACTCGTGTCTCTCACAGTCAGAGGAAGCAGAACGTCTGGAAAAACCAAACAACTTGTCTTCCTAGCGGGCAGCTTTGCTTTGCATCTAAAAGGAAGAAGTGGTACCTCTGAGTGGAGCAGATAATTAGCCAATAAGCCTACGTTTTCCTTCCCAGTTGATTAGTTCATTCCACTGGCCCTGGGAAGCGAGGGAAGGCTCAGATTCTGAGTTCCTCTTACAGGCACGAAACATGAAGAGTGAGGATGAAGGGTTCCCATAAAAATTCACTTACTTTTTTCTTCACAACCCATTAAAGTTTTCATAAAGCCTACGGTCAAGCAGAAGTGTGGCTGTCCTCTTGGGGAGAGGGGGCCAGCAGTCTCTCACGGAAATACATTAGGACTCCTAACACCTCTCCATTACCAACCACTGCTCTTTGAGAATCATCTTGGGACCAATGAAAGTCACACTCGATTTTGCTAAACCTGATGAGAACAAAGCATCACCTAAGTCAGCTCCAGGGCTACTCTGTACCCGAGAGTAAAAATCCATTTCCTATTTAGCTTGCCGTGCCCCATGACAACCA
This sequence comes from Acinonyx jubatus, assembly GCF_027475565.1. Lineage (NCBI taxonomy): Eukaryota > Metazoa > Chordata > Mammalia > Carnivora > Felidae > Acinonyx > Acinonyx jubatus. The sequence goes on along the minus strand of NC_069388.1, from coordinate 70,064,992 downwards.
ACCACACGAGGCACACAGCATTCCAGAAAGTCATTAAACACACTGAACACATTCAAAGGGGGACATTTCCCCTGTGAAGAAAACAAAAACAAAAACAACAACAAAAAAAAAAACCACAACAACATTCCCCATTATCAAATTCCAAGGGAGAATGATTAAATCCACTTGCAAGCAAAAATCCCCAAGTATGAAAGTTCCAATGCCTTAATATCTAGACTCAAGTCAGTCTGCCCTTTGGAGCGTGAGGTCCAAACGTCCAAAGTTTTAAGTCCAAACCCCACCTTTTTCAGCCAAACGTTGGCGGTGCGAAATTGGCAGTTCTCTCAGCACTCTCAGAGATGAGAGGACGTTCCTCTGGGGTCACGGACTGCGAAGCCCGTCCTCAGGCGACGCCGGTGCTAAACACCTCAGGGAGCGAATGGCCACGCGTGACGATGAGACGCAGACCGCGCTGTGGACCCACGAAGAAGGCAAGCTGAACCCAGGCCCTAGCGCCCTGAGGCCCGGCACCACCATATTCCCACCACCCATGCTGCCTGTGGGAGACGCCAGAGCAAAGGCAGGTGGAGGGCGTCACGCTCTCCGCCTGGCTGCGATCCCAGTCACTGGTGGACGCCGGAGTGTCCAGAGGCCCACACTGAGGGGCGTAGGCGTGGCTGCAGAGGCCAGATGTGCCCTGCACACGGTGGCCTGAAATTCTGCTCTGTCATGCCAGGCCGCACGCCGCTCGCAGGCCGCCCTCGCCGCCGACGCGGCCGCCATGACGCAGCCGCCAACGGCTCTGAGGCCGCTAACCGCCAGCAGCGAACGTTAGGCTGCCTGTCGGTGACCCACTACTTTGACCGGGATGCTGGAGCTTTCAAGAACTCGGCTTAGTATTGTCTTCGCCAGCCTCCTGCGGGCAGGCCACAAACTGAGAAAGCCCTGAGGCTGTGCTGCGTGTCAGGGTGGTGGCCGCACCTTCCTTCGGGATACGCAGGAACCAGAGCCCAACGACCTGGTTGGTGGACGCGGCAACGGAGTCTGCGTCACCCGTCGCGCTTGGAAACTAGCGTGAATCGGTCACTACTGGAACTGCACAATCTGGCCACCGACAAAAACGATGCTCACATGTGCGACTTCTTGGAGCTTCATGGCTGAAGGGGCAGGCAGGCAAAAGCCATCTGAAAATCGGGCCGCTTTCTAACAGAAGTCGCACGAGGAGGACCTACCCCCTCCTTGTCCTGGCTGCGTCCTCTCAAAGTCCCCCGGACCCCGCCCAAGCTCCAGCCCCCACCCTGGAACCTGACGTGGTGGAAGTGTGACAAGTGCACCCTGGGAACTAAGCCTAGGCTGGCTTCCCCATAGCTGTGCGGTGACTCTGGTCACTAATATAGTGGGTGCATAATGAGCTTACATTTGCCCTTTCACTAAGTCGTACCAGAACATGTACTTACGTTTTATCATTTGTACCATTCCTTCACATGAAATAATTTGGTACCCCTCTCCTCCAAATAAAAGAAAGAAAGAAAGAAAGAAAGAAAGAAAGAGAGAGAGAGAGAGAGAGAAAGGAAGGAAGGAAGGAAGGAAGGAAGGAAGGAAGGAAGGAAGGAAGGAAGGAAGGAAAGAAAGAAGAAAGAAAGGTCCCCCAGAACATGATTCATTTTGTCTCAACACGTGTACCATATTTGGGAGGAGGTGGATGGGGAGACTTTCTTTCCCAAGCAGAATATATTTCTTAAATTTTTAATGACCATTTCCTCTTGGGCCTCCATGATTTTGAATCCTGGTACTTGAATACATGTGAACTCTAATGACCTACTGATTTTTGATTCATTATTATTATTACCTATTCTTTTCTTCCCTGTTCAGTTATTGACACTACTCTTTTTTTTTTTTAATATTTATTTATTTTAGAGAGAGAGAGGAAAACAACTGGGGGAGGGGCAGAGAGAAGAAGAGACAGAATCCCAAGCAGACTCCACACCATTAGCACAGAGCTGGATGCAGGCCTTGAACTCAGACTTGAACTCACACACTGTGAGTCATGAGCTGAATGGAGATCAAGAATCAGAAGCTTAACCTACTGTGCCACCCAGGTGCCCCACCACTACTTCTTGCGATGGATACTCAGACCTAAGGCTTTCATCCCCTTCTCTGCATTTGGTTTAACTGCAAATCATCCTTTGCAGAATATAATAATTGCTGTTGTTGCTTCTGAGGCTTGTCCTTAGGGAAGTGTTTCTCAAAGCCTGGTCTCTAGACCAGCAGCATCAGCATCACTGGGAATTTGCTAGAAATACAAATTATGGGCCCAATGGAAACATCTGAATCAGAAACTTTGGAAATGAGGCCTAACAATCTGTAAATTAACAAGTCCTCCAGGTAATTCTGATGTGTGTTCGAGTCTGAGAATCATTGCTGTTTTCTAGGAGCGGTTGGCAAACTTTTTCTGTAAAAAGCCAATGGGCTATAACTTATCTGTCACAACTACTCAACTCTGCCCCTGTGGAAAGTTGCCTTAGACTAATAGATGTGGCTGTATTCTAATACAGCCTGATTCTAATACAGGCCTGATTTGACCTGTAGTTATAGTTTGATGACTCTTGACCTAGAGGATTAGCATAGAACAATACTTCTGCCTTGTGTCCCTCAAGATACTTTCTTCCATTACGTCTACCTATGAAACATGTTGTCTCATGGCACAGGAATACCATCCATAATAATTCAATCATCTTGAAATATATCCACTAATTTTTTGAGAATTATTCATAAAGAGATAAGATTAATTAAACAGTTTTTCCACGGCTCTGAATATGTGATAGGATTTGGAACAGTCATCTGGCATTGAGTTTAAACTAGATTTTGTGAACTGTAGAATTATAGGAACTTGGCTTCCTTAATGTTTAAATGCAGCAAATATTTTATACCCACAAATACCAAGGGCACAAGTAAAGGTTCTCTTTTTTCTATACTATAATATTTACCACAGATATGTCTGTTAGGAAAAGCCCAGCCTATGAATTAAACTGTGGTCACATATACCCATTATAGGCCTATCAAGGCCACCTATAGCAGAGCTAAGAAGCTTTGCCCAGGCAACTTTGCGATTCCCATGTATCTGTGTGATCCCTCATGTGAGCCATGTGCTTTTGCTGGGACTCTCTCTTGCTTTTGCCAGACCCTTTTGTGTCCTCAGTTAAGGTTTACACACTCTTACACAATTAAGCCAGCCTTAGTCTAGCCTGCAATGTGAAGGCAAGTGGTAACAGCTAAAAATTGATAATAAGCCTCTAACCCCCCGTCAGAACACTGTGATGACATATGAAAGCCCAATCCCAAGATACAGTCATGATCCCATCAAAATCTTCTCTTACATACTTTTCCTCCAAAATTCTACTCCTTATTCTTGATGCCCCTAACCAATGCACCAAATGTTGGAGGCTCTTAGGGGACTTAATTCTACTCAAATTCTAAACATGTTGAAATTAATGTAGAAAGTAGCTATCCACCTTACTGTTTATGGATGCAGGGTTAGAAAAATTAGCTTGGGTATCAGAGCCCAGTAGGCTTTCTAACATTTATCTTCAGAACTGGGTAGAGTTAGACAGAATCTCAATACCTGAAGGCTGGGGAAGACTTCCCTATTCTTCCACCCTTTCCCCGTGGAGATGGAGCCTCCCCATGGTAGAGCAGCAGGCATATGATCTCTCTAGTCAGCTCTAAAATAAGGTCATTCATTGCTAAGCTAACAGCCTCTTTCTTACAAAATTTACCAACAAACAAATCACTTCATGCCATCTGGGGCAGGATGAAGCAAATAATAAAGAGTAGAAGGAGTTAAATCAGGTGAACTCCTTTCACATGGGGAAAAAAAAATCAGGAGTGGAAAGTAAATATCTCATCTTAACAGAAGATCTGTGTGAGACTCTGCTCACTGTCAACCAACAGTGTAATTGGACTCTTTGTTGAACCCATCTTTAAAATCTTCCCTACGAAATGAACCCTGACTTCACAGGTAGGATGAAACATTTTGATCTTAGAAAGGGAAGCTCCTACACAGGCCAGAAACAACTGTTCAATCAGTCACAGTAATCCTATTCCATTAACTTGAAATTCATCCAGGGATGGGCAAAGATCTAGCCAATGAGAAGTAAGATATTTTTACCCCCTGAGGACTTCCTTTCCCTGATAAAAATAAAAATGTTGATAGGAAAGTTTTTGCTCCCAATCCTTCTTTCTTGATGTGGCTGCCTGGAAGGGTACCAATCATATTTTGAAAAGGAGGACAAATCTGAGATTTTTAAGCTGAATCATACCTGAATGATTAACCCTAGTGAGTGATTGTTAACAAGCTCCTTAGTGAGTTTTTTGTCACTTGTGCCCAAAACACTCCTGATATAGATGAAAGCAATATATCCAACTACTTGAACCCTGTTGTTGTTCAGTTCACTATCAATAGACTTAAAAATCCATAATCAAATTATGTGTCTTGAAGCATATGAATTAAAGACAGTTTGAGCCTCTTCATTTGAAATACTGACCTCCCATTTTAAATATCTTATAAGGCATAACTTAAATATAGTGAAATTCCCTAATGCTAAATGTACAGTTTGATGGGTTTTTACAGATGAATAAATCCATGGACACTTCTTCCTATCAAAATAAAAAAAAAATTGTCATCTCCCCTAGGAATATCCATCATTTACCTTTCTGTTCTATCTTCGCCCTGTACCCAGGGGCAACCACTGTTCTGATCTAGTAGTATAGTAGCATAGATTAATTTGCCTATTTAAAAATTTTGTAGAAAAGGAATCATTCATTATGTACTCTTTTGTGTCTGGATTCTTGAAAGTGGCATCATGTTTTTGAGATCCGAGTGTGGTTTTGATTTGTATTTCCCTGATGAGAAGTGAAGTTGAGCATCTTTTCATGTGCCTGTTGGCCATCTGGGTGTCTTCTTTAGAGAAGTGTCTAATCATGTTTTCTGCCCATTTCTTCACTGGATTATTTGTTTTTCGGGTGTGGAGTTTGGTGAGCTCTTTATAGATTTTGGATACTAGCCCTTTGTCTGATATGTCATTTGCAAATATCTTTTCCCATTCCGTTGGTTGCCTTTTAGTTTTGTTGGTTGTTTCCTTTGCTGTACAGAAGCTTTTTATCTTCATGAGGTCCCAGTAGTTCATTTTTGCTTTTAATTCCCTTGCCTTTGGGCATGTGTCAAGTAAGAAATTGTTATGACTGAGGTCAGAGAGGTCTTTTCCTGCTTTCTCCTCGAGGGTTTTGATGGTTTCCTGTCTCACATTCAGGTCCTTTATCCATTTTGAGTTTATTTTTGTGAATGGTGTGAGAAAGTGGTCTAGTTTCAACCTTCTGCATGTTGCTGTCCAGTTCTCCCAGCACCATTTGTTAAAGAGACTGTCTTTTTTCCATTGGATGTTCTTTCCTGCTTTGTCAAAGATGAGTTGGCCATACGTTTGTGGGTCTAGTTCTGGGGTTTTTATTCTATTCCATTGGTCTATGTGTCTGTTTTCGTGCCAATACCATGCTGTCTTGATGATTACAGCTTTGTAGTAGAGGCTAGAGATCCATCCATATTGTACTTATCTACATTTGTGAAAAGTGTTCCATTGTACAAATATACCACACGTATAATTTATTTATACATTTACCTGTTGAAGAACGCTTGTTTTTTTTTTTTCTTTCTTTTTTTGCTATCGTAACTAAAGCTGCTATTAGCAAATGTGTAACAGTGTTTTTGCGGACATAGGTTTACATTTCTCTTAGGTATGTAGCTAAGAATGGAGTGTTAGGTCATAGCATTTAGGTATGTTTAACTTTATAAGAAAATGTCAAGATATTTTCAACATGATTGTATTTTTCCATTCTTTTCTCAGCACTATATGAGAGCTCTGGTTATTCCATATCTTTTCCAATATTTGGTGGCATCAGTCACTTATTATTCATTCTGAAGGGATGCAGTGATATTTCTTTGTTATTTTAATATGAATTTCTCAGATGACAAACCATGTTGAGCATTTTTTCAGTTGCTTACTGGCCACTTATAAATCTTCTATTATGAAAGGTCTGTTCAAATTCTTTGCTTATTGTATGTAATTGGATTATTTGACTTCTCATTGTCTATTTGTAGCAGTTATTTATATACTTTGCAAATGAGTTCTTTGTCAGTTATATGTATTGTGAATATTTCTCCAATCTGTGACTGCTCTATTCTTAATATTTTATTTTGATGAGCAGAAGCCTTAAATTTTTTATCGTTTCATCATTTTTTTCCTTCTGCTTATCATTCTTGGTTTATAAAACTTTTCTTATCCACCCATCATGAAAGTATTCTCTTATGTTTTCTTCCAGAAAATTAATACTTTTAACTTATTCATTTGGGCTACTGATCCATCCCAAATTATTTTGTATAGTGCAAGGTGGACATCATATGGATGTGTAGTATCATTTGTTGAAGAGACTTTTCTTCCTTTCTTCCATTGAATAATTTTCACACCTTTGTCAGAAACCGAGTCACTGGATATGAGTGTTTCTGGCATCTCTGTTCTGTTCCATTTACCTATTTGTCTATTTTTACATGAATGACATGCTGTCTTAATTAGTGTAGTTTAATAATAAGTCTTTTTTGAAACCAGGTAATACAGATCCTCTAACTTTGATCTTTAATTTCAAGATTTTTTTTTTGGCAGTATAAGCCATTGGCATTTCCATATAAAGTTGAGAATCAGCTTGTCAATTTCTACAGAAAAAAATAAGTGTTCTGGGTTTCTCATGAGGATTGAATAATAACTGTAAATCAGTGTGGAGGAAATTGACTTTTTAACTACTTTGTTCTACAAACCATAAATATGGTACAGCTCTCCATTTATTTAGGTTTCGTTCAGTATTTTTTAGAAGCAACGTTTTGTAGTTTTCAGTGTGGAAGTTTGCACAACTTACATTAAGTTTATCCTTGCACATTCTACGATTTTCCATGCAGCTATTCTTGTATTGATATCATCATTTTAACTGTTTGTTACTTATGTATAAAAGTCCAATTGATTTTTGTATATTGACATTTATTCCATAAAATTATTAAATTTATTTATTAGTTATGTTTTTGTTTTTGTTTTGGAAGGTAAGTTAAAATTTCTACACACACCGTCATGTTGTCTGCTACAGAATTGGTTTTACTTCTCCCTTTCTAATCTCTATGCCTCCTATTTATTTCATTTGCATTGTACTACCAGTACAACGATGAATGAAAGTGATGAGTGGCTAATCTTGCTTGTTTCCAAATTTTCCAATTTTAGAGGGAAAACTTTGAATATTTAATTTTGTTAGCTCTAAGTTTTTCGTAGATGCCTTATTTCATTTTGTGGAAAGTCAATGCCATTCGTAGTCTGTTGAGAGCATGTATCATGAATGTGGACTTTTTTTCAAATGCTTATTTTGCATCTATTAAGATATTTTTAAATGTTTAATAAATACTTCCCTTAGAACAGATGTGAGGAGAAGAAATCTAGTTTTGTTATTTGTCTGTCATATTTCAGTAGGTTCTATTTTTTCCTTAATTTTTTTAATGTTTATTTTTGAGAGAGAGATAGAGAGGGAAACAGAGGACAAGCAGGGACAGAGAGACAAGAGGGACAGAGAGAGAGGGAGACACAGAATCTGAAGCAGGCTCCAGGCTCTGAACTGTCAGCACAGAGCCTAACGCAGGTCTCCAACTTTCCAGCTGTGAGATCATGACCTGAGCGGAAGTCAGAGGCTCAACCTACTGAGCCACCCAGGCGCCCCAAGGTTTTATTTTTTCGAAGTTGAGTTTTGGATCTCTTGCATTTAAATGGAACTGAACTGATAAAGCAAAAGCCTAAGATTTGGTGGAGTAGTCAAAGAAAATTAGAATGGGAAGAGCAAAGTAGTGAAATATTAACAGGTTTAAATGGAACGAATGACTAATCTTTGAAACAATCTATATTCTCAATTTCAGATTGGAGTCACCAATAGTCAGTTACTTTTTCCTTCCTTCATTTATATATTCAAGAAAAACTTATCAAGTACTTATATATTAGGTATAAAAAGATATATTTGTGCACGCATGTTCATACATATAGAGAAGATTGACAGAATGCAAATCAAAAACATAACTACACTTATCACTAGGTAGTGTGATTGCATATGGCTTATTTTCTTCTCTGAATAATTGTATTTTATGAATTCTATTCAAAAGAATGCCTAATTTTCACAACTTGAGGAAAGTTATTATTTTTAAATCATTCCAAGATAAACACAGTATAACCTATGAATCTTAACATTACCCACCTATGGTACAGATTAGCAAACTGCCATGCACAGTGCATAGTCTCTTCAGTCCCTAGTTCAACATCATCTGGAGCAGTATTTATCATGTCACTGCTGGATATCACACAACAGGTTTTTCCCCTTATACCATTATGCCCAGTAGTAAATTAAATGTTCAGCCTATCACAAAAAGAGAATGAAGAGATGGGAGTGTCTAATATCCAAACTCAGTTTCACTGCATACTTCACTGCATACACTGAATAAATTCACTCAATTTTATATACCCCTAAACCAAATGGACTTTCAGAAGGGAAAATCACAATGCCCATTTATTAAAGTCTGACTTTATGTCTTTATTCCTTAGAGACCTCATCAATTCAATCTGTTGGATCTAATGATAGTATCAGAAGTATCAAGAATGGGAAGTAACCATTTATTCCTTTAACAAAGAATTAATATCTTCCTGGCAATATTCTAAGTATTGAGGATATACTGGAAAAAGCAGCATACTGGATATATTGAGGATGAACCAGAAAGTTACTGTCCTCTCTGGATAGGTGATCAGTAATGGACTGAGTAGTGAAACTTAAGCAATTAAAAGAAAAAAATCAAATGTGGAAAAATTTGGATGAGAGCATTCTGGACAAAAAGAATGTTAAATACATAAGTACGAGGTAGAAAAGAGCTCAGTGTGTCCAGGCACAGAAAGAGGGTAAGGCTAAAACATAATGAACAAGAAGGAACTGGAGGAGATATGGTTTAAAATGTAGACATGGGTGGCCCCATATGATTCTAAAATTACCACAGATCATGACATTTCACTAATTTCCCTCGTAAGCTTTTAAGATTCTTTACAAAAATGATCTCTCTTACACTTTCTAAAAGTAATTCATAACACTAATTCTGGGAATAACTATACACGGGTACAAAAAAATGACACAGGGTTAAATTCATTCTTAGGTGACTTAGAAATAAAGAGTAACTAATATTGGAGACTTCAGATGTCTGTTTCATTTCTGTCTGCTTTCAGTTTTAGACTGTACTTTGTGTCCTCTACTGTATCATGAACATGAGTCGTTGAACCTCTGTACCCTCAATTTCCTCATCATTTCAGTGCAGAGAATAATCCCTGTAATAGCAACTGGGCAACCATGATGTGAAATTTTAGTGATATAATGGATGTGAAAGAATTTGAAAGACCTGGAAGCACTAAGGCTAGCATGAGGAACTGGATTTTAACTGGAAAGTGCTAACCTATAAAAGATCTTCTGTGAAAGAGGAACTGGGTTTTTACCCCTTCCCATTGGTAGGAAACTATTCAAACTGTCAATGAAATCATCCACCTGTATTACTTGCCTATTGCTGTAATAACAGATTAGCACAAATTTAGTGGCATAAAACAACACAACACAAATGTATTTTCTAAATGTTCTGGACATTAAAAGTCATAAATGGATCTCAGTGAGCTAAAAATCAGTTGGCAGGGCTGTGTTCCTTCTGGAGGTTATGAGGGAGATTATATAACCTTTGCCTTTTCCAGCTTCTAGAGGCTCCCTGCACTCCTTGATTTATGGGACTTGTTACTACATCTGCAAGGCCAGCAACTTTGGGCTCAGTCTTCCCTATGCTGTCGTCTCTCTGACTCTCTACTCTATTCTCTCTTACACTTTTAACTACTTTTGTGATTACATTGGGGCCACCCAGATAATCCAGGATCAACTTTCCATCACAGGAGCAGCTGATGAGCAACCTTAATTCTTAGTTCCAGTACTATTTCTGCCTTGAATGTAACCTAATATGTTCTCAGGTTCTAGGGATTAGGATGTAGAAATCCTTGGGGGACCATGACCTGCATTTTACACCATGCTGCAATGATTAATTAAGGAATCCATAGGTAGGCAGTCATGGATAACATAGGGTTTTGATGTGAGAGTGAGAGTGAGATTGTAGCTAAGGTTTCAGTGCTTGGAGGAAGAGAATATTTGATGTAAGTTTGACACAGTCACACAGGGAATCTGTTTCTAGGGGAGAAGGAAGCAGTTTCCCATAGGTGCTAGCTCAATCTATTCAAAGAATAGCACAAACCTTCCTGTGTATAGGCTTTCCTGAGAAAGGTCATATGAGGTAAGAGTGGAAAAATATGGATTCTACCAATCAGAGATTTGTTTCCATAGCATTTCCACTTATTTTAGACAACTGCCCTGCAGTTTGAACTCAACTAAGCCATGCTGTTTCTGTAAATATCTTCTTGTTTAGTCAAGAATTCTTCCCGTTGGCTTTTATTTAATAGTTCATTATAATAAAAATTATTTTGGACCAAAACATCTACAATTGCTTTGCCTATCTTAACATACAGTCATGACAAAAACTCTCCCTAATGCCAAGAATGTGACAGACCAGAAACTTAAGTATAACATATGATCTGTGCATAACTAAAATTTATTAAAATCATCAGCATCAAATATTAATCATGAGCACACTACCCACAGGGATTTCTATATTAGGCAATGAAGATAAATAGTTATGAGACATGGTTTCTACTCTTAAAGGCCTGACAAGCTCTTTTGGGTGACAGGATCCATACATAAAGTGATAAGTAAAAATGCAGGGCAAAGTGCCAAGAGAGTGGTTGAGGCAATGAGTGCTGTAGAATTTCAGAGAATGAAAAGAATCACTGGAAGAGAGAGCATTTATTGCAGGCTTTATGAAGCTTGAATTCAGTTTGCCTTGCACAGGTAAAGAGAAGCAAGTAGATCATTCCAGATGAGGAGGATACAGTTATGGGAGAAAAGTCACATAGGCAAAATCATATATTATTTTTCTTAGGGACAATAAGAAATCTATTTTGACTGGCACAGGTGATATGTTACACAATAGAGGGAGGTCAGCTTGAAACTTGACTGTACAAGACTTTCTACATCGAGGTGATTAGGTTGACCCTTAAGCCTACACAAGAGGAGCAAGTTTTGATTAAAGGGATGTCAGTGGGAACAGCCAGTTCAGGAAGAAAACAAGCAAAATGCGTTAGTGAGAAGGTATTATTATAATGATGTGGCTCTGATTATATCATTATTCATATTATCACCTCTGTTCCTATTTCTATATCTATGCCTATATCTGTACCCATAAACATACCCATATTTGTATAATTTCACCTATGTCACCCATTAAATAATAACCATTTGTTCCAAAGGATGCTGTTTTATTTGTATGAAGCTCAACCATGGCACTGATGAGGTACTAAGAAAAAACATTGGTATTCAATGTGTTTGTATAGTGTCTAATATTGCTGTAGTTGAAAACTGTGGAAACAATGCCCTCTGAAGCTGACTGTTTTACTGAAAAAACAAATACTCCTCCAGCGAATACATTTCAGTGAGCACCAGACTCCTGGGAACAAGTGGAAAAACCATACTCTCAGTACCAGGTTTCAGTTGGCTCCCTGACACATTCTTCTGAATTAATGCACCTGACCATTTTCCCGATGCTAATACAGCTGTGCGGGTGTGTGAGTGTAGGTTTTAATTCCACAAAAACGCCTTCAGCTCAGGTGGGTTGGCTCTAGAAAAGACAGGAATGTGGCCCAAAGAAATGAGTGTAGCAAGAATCAAGCAAAGACTCAATAGTGCTTGAGAAAACAACCTGAAAGTTTATGGATATTGCGAATAAAAGAACAGGCAATGAAGAAAACTACAGCATTTCCATTGCCTATGAGTTTGTCTTTGCCTTCACATTGGAGGAAGATTATTTTTCTCTTACATGTAGCACTCTCACAAGTACTGATGGCAAAATATATGCACAAAATTAAAAGAACAGTAAGTGCACTTGTGAAATTATTAAAGAGACATTTCATTTCCAGTTCAAAATAAATGTTTTATGCTTTGCACTTGTAGCTTAGATATGATTTTAAATACACTTTCACATGCTATGTATATCAGATTTTAGGCTACACGGGATCATTTATATATGCCTAAGATTATAATGATAAACATGTTGGTCATCAGTTTTGTTTTATGAATGAGAAAAACGTTCACAATGGGGGTTAATGACTCACCAAGGTTATGTGGTCTTTTAACAAAATTATATGAAAACACATGAGTATACAGACTGGATTTTAACATATCTCTGTAGCATATCTTTCCCCTGTAACATTCCTGTAGCCAGGAAATGTTCTAACTTAATCTTAAAGTGGGAATCATATCTAACCTATAAATTGGTGAAGATTTAATAAGATAATGAATGCAAAGTTTCTGGCACAGTGTCTGGTACATGATAAGCACTCAACAAATGAAGATATTTTTGTTTGCTATTACCACAAAATGAAATACCCAAATTCAGTACCCTACAACAAAAGTCACATATTATCCCTCAACAGTATGTAAGGTGACTATGTTCACCTGGGTGTTTCTACTGCAGTCTTCCCAAGCTTTGGCTAGTTGGGACATCCAAGATCACATGCTCACAAGACTGGCATTTGATGCTGGTGTGTTAGCTCAGAGCTCATCTGAGGCTGTCAACCAGATCGCCTCAGCAATCCTCCATGTGGTGTCTCTGTGTGATCTGGGCTTCTCTCAATATACTGAAAGAGAAAATATTCACAGTGCACAAAAGCAGAAGCTGATAATCTCTTTAAGGCCAAATCTTTGATGTTGAAACAGAATCATTTTCTTCTCACTCTACTGGTCAAATGAAGTCATAAGGTCAGCCAGATTCAGTGAGAAAAGGAATAAACAAACCTCCTTTTGAGGATATGGCCCAAAAATGCATAACCATTTTTAACCTACCATAGTGTTCCCTCTGGCCACAAGTTATTTACAACCTTCCCACAGACAAAAATACATACATCCTATATCAGTTTCCTAGGACTTCCGTAAAAAAAAGTACCACATACTAAGTGGCTTAAAACAACAGAAATTTATTGCTTTGCAGTAGTTCTGAAGACTAGAAGCAAGAAGTCAAGGAATCAGCAAGGCTATGACTCCCTCTGAAACCAGTAGAGGAGTGTCTTTTATTGCCTCTTCCATCTTCCAGAGTTTACTAGAAATCCTGGGTGTTCCTTGGCTTGAAGATGCTTCATTGTAATCTCTGCCTCCATCATCACATGGCCATCTTCTCTCTGTGTGTCTCTTCCCTTCTGAAGATATACCAATCATATTGGATTAAGGGCCCACCCACCCAACTCCACTGTGACCTCCTCTTAACTAATGACATCTACAACAACTCCATTCCCACATAATGTCACATTCTGAGGTACTGGTGGTTAGGACTTCAACATTTTCTGTAAATTATCCTTTACTTGTTTTTTTGTTTGGTTGGTTGGTTTTTGTTTTTGCTGTTTGTTGTTGCTGTTTTGAAAAAGAGAGAGCATGAGTGAGCAAGGTGCATAGAGAGAGTGCGGAGTCCAGAGTGGGGCTCCAGCTCACCTAAAGCAGAACTCGAACTTATGAACCATGAGATCATGACATGAGCCAAGATCAGATGCTTAACCGACTGAGCCACTGAGGCTCCCCACTTCATTTGTTTTTGTTTTTGTTTTTGTTTTTAAGTTCAAGGAGGGGCCCCTAGGTGGCTCAGTCAGTTGAGCATCCGAATTTGGCTCAGGTCATGATCTCACAGTTCATGAGTTCAAACCTCACATCAGGCTGTCTGCTGTCAGTGGCTTCGGATCCTCTGTCTCCCTCTCTGCCCCTCCCCCACTCACACTCTCTCTCAAAAATAAATTAAAACATTAAATAAAAAAATAAAAAATAAAAAAGTTTAAGGATACTTATTATCTGAGGCACTTTGTCATATTTCTTTCAAACCTATAATTATATGGTTCTGTTAGCCTGTAGTAATATAATCAGATATTTATCTTAATCTCAAGGAAAACATATACATTCCTCTATGAGGTTTGGGTACAGTGTAGCATACTTTCAACAGATATAATTATAAAAGAATAATAATAATAATAGCTGACATGAAATGAATTCTTACTATGCTCCAGACACTATTTCTTGCACTTTGCTCTAATTAGTACATTTAGTCTCTGATACAACCTATGAGATATGAGTTATTACTACTATTATTATTACTACTAGGTAGTCACTATTACTGTCCTCTTTTCAAATGAGTTGGCTGAGGCACAGGAATGTAATTTGTCCAAGTTCACAAAGGTAAGAAGTGCCAAGGCCAGGATTTCAAGACTGATAATATAGTTACAACTATGACTACTTTTACTGAAGGAAATTTCTGTGCTGGTAAGTCCTTTGTGAAAATTAGTAACGCAAAAGAATGATTACATACACATTTTCTACTCCCGAGGAGTTTATACACATATGAAGCCAATTTTAGGTCAGCAAGTTGCTTCAGGAAATAAAGGTAGATGTCTTAGTCAACTCAGGCCACTATCACAAAATACCATAGGGTTGGGTGACTTAAACGGCATTTCTTTTTCACAGTTTTGGAAGTCCAAGAACAAGGTGCTGGCAGATTTGGTTCCTGTGAGATCATGCATCCTGTCTTGCAGGCTGCTGCCTTCTTGTTGTGTCCTCACAGGGCCTTCACATGTGCAGGAGTCAGGCATCTTTGTCTCTCTCTCCCTCTTCTAAGAACACATCTCATCATGAGTGTCCTCAGCTTGTGACTGAATCTAAAACTAGTCACCTTCCAAAGGCCCCCACATCCAAATGCCATAACGTTGAAGGTTAGCACTGCAGCCTATGAATTTTGAGGGGAAAACATTTGGTCCAAAACAGTGAGTATATGCAGGATTACAGGAGTACAAAAAAGATAGGCCAAACTTCTGGAAAAACAAGCTAGGGATTTGGGTTCAGAAACTTTTTATATGGAAGAAATTATGTTTAAATTAAGTCTTGGGGTGCCTGGGTGGCTCTGTCAGTTAAGTGGCCCATCCTGATTTCAGCTCATGTTGTGCCCCGTGTTGGGTTCTGCACTCACAGTGTGGAGCCTGCTTGGGACTCTCTCTCTCCTTCTCTCTCTGCCCTTTGTCTCTCTCTCTCTCAAAATAAATAAATAAACATTTTAAAAGTGAATTAAGTCTTGGGGCGCCTGGGTGGCTCAGTCAATTGAGCTTCTGACTTCGGCTCAGGTCGTGATCTCACCATTTGTGAGTTCGAGCTCCGCCTTGGGCTCTACACTGGCAGCTGGAAGCCTGAAGCCTGCTTCAGATTCTGTGTTGCCCCTCTCTCTCTGCCCCTGCCCACTCACTCTCTCTCTCTCTCTCTCTGTCTCAAAAATAGATATTTAAAAAAAATAAAAAATAAAAAATAAATTAATTCTTGAAGAATGAATAAAATTTCATACGGCTTACTATGTTGTAATCAGAACATTTCAATAAAAAATATACAAAGCTAAGTGCAATTTCAAGAGTCAGATATTAGAAATAGCCAAAATATAAATTAACATATCCATTCAAAAATATTATAGGATGGGGCGCCTGGGTGGCTCAGTCAGTTGAGCGTCCTACTTCAGCTCAGGTCATGATCTTGCAGTCTGAGTTGCAGCCCCAGGTGGGGCTCTGTGCTGACAGCTCAGAGCCTGGAGCTTAACTCAGGTTCTGTGTCTCCCTCTCTCTCTGCCCCTCCCCTGCTCATGCTCTGTCTCTCTCTCTCTCTCTGTCAAAAATAAATAAACATTAAAAAATAATTGTTTTAATATTATAGGAAATAATTGTAAGTTATGCCTCTAAACCTAAGAAACTCCATGAAAAATAGTTATGTTTGGTAAATTAAAAAAAAGAATGTAAAATTATTTATTAATTGATTATGGAAATAAATCCACTTGAAAATAGATTGGAAAGAATCATAAAGTATAAAGGACTTACTTTCCTTTTTTCATTTAAAATGTATAATGTTGTAGTAAAATAAGGTAAAATGTATACACAGTAAATATATGGATGAGTACAGGGGAACACTATTATATTCACCTCTTAAAAATCCATATTTTTCATTTATTACAATAGTATAAACTTAAAAATATTGAGGATATATCAAAATCCATTATAAAATAAAAATTTTACAGATGGTGTAGATTGGAAGAAAAAAATCATGATAGAAAATTATAGACACCATATTAAAAAACATAATATATATGGCAAATAAGATGCATTGAGGCAGCAATTTTAAATCTTTCTTTTTAAAAGTTTTATATATTTATTTTGAGAGAGAAAGAGACAGAGCATGAGCAGGGGAGGGGCAGAGAGACAGGGAGAGAGAATCCTAAGCAGGCTCGACACTGTCGGTGATAGCTAAACGCAGGGCTCTAACACACCAACTGTGAGATCATGACCGGAGCCAAAATCGAGTCAGATGCTTAAACCACTGAGCAACCCAGGTGTCCCTGAAGCAGTAACTTTATAAATCACATTTATGCAATAATTCCATAAGGAGCAGTGATATATGTGTAAAAATAATCAATATGAATTTTACAAATTATTGAAACCAGAATGAACTGAATAGTATGCGACTGTCTTCCAACAGGGGTCAAGATGAACTAAGGTTAATGCTGTTCTTTCAGTGACACATTTCACAAACTTTGAATATATTTTAGAATCTATGACATATATGCATATGTAATATATAATTAATATTGAATCAAATATATTTATTATGCAGTATGTATTTACATATATTTAATGGAGTCAAAAAATAATATATAATATAACCAAATATTAACATATTTTAATATTTTAAATATTAAATTAAATATTAATAAATATAAATAAATATTTTATTTTACTATTACTCTTTTTTTTTAATGTTCATTTATTTTTGAGAGAGAGACAGTGCGAGCGGGAGGAACAGAGAGAGAGGGAGACACAGAATCCAAAGCAGGGTCCAGGCTCCGAGCTGTCAGAAGAGTCCAACGCAGGGCTCAAACTCACAGACCACAAGATCATGAGCTGAGCTGAAGTCAGACGCTTAACCGACTGAGCCACCCAGGCACCCCATAAATAAATATTTTATTAAATATAAATTAATATTAATAAAATATTATTCCATGAATATATTGTGCATTATAGATATATATTTTAAAACGTATGTCTGGGGATCATTCTTTGAAACACTTCTCAGCAATATCTGGACTATAACTACTTAATGGAATTGAGTACTCCATGGGAAAGTTGTCCTTTCTTAGCATTAGAACAACTTGGAGGGCCAGGTCTTGGGCATAAAATCTTAGAAACCAATTCACTCCATTTAACTACTATTTTGGGGAGTTTAAAATTTCTGTGGGACTACAGACACAGGATTTATTTGTTTACTCTGAAATGATATTAAGTCAGACCTGGGAATTTTGAGACCAATAAGTAAAACAGGGTATATTCCAAAAGATGAGGTGGCAGAAAAAGTCATGGAAGGCGGCATATTACAAAAGGGCGCAATGTAAGTTTTAGTGTTGATGTATATGTTCATTATATTGATTGTGGTGATGCTTTCATGGGTGTGATCACATGTGAAAACTCATTCAATTGTATACTCTGCTTATATCTAATTTATTGCATATCAACTGTACCTCAAAAAGTAAAAATTAAACTACAAGGATTAGATATGCATATTTGGGTGATAAAACTAAGGAAATTGAAGTGATTTCCAGAGAAGTCAGGATGCTGGTTATCCTTAGCAGGAGAATGGAGGTTATGAGAAAGAGCTGTGCTGACAGCTCAGAGCCTGAAGCCTGCCTCAGATTCTGTGTCTCCCTCTCTCTCTGCCCCTCCCCTTTTCACACTCTCTCAGTATATCAAAAAAATAAATACATAAATAAAATAAAATGCTCAATTTTTTTAAGATGTATACATTTAATGTAGCTTTTGGTATTAAAATGTAAGAGTTATATATAATGCAGACATTCAATAAAATTAGGAACGTATTTTGGAAGTTTGACAGGAATTCAATATGGGGTTTATTTTTCAAGTATTTCAGAAAAACAACTTTTCCTACATTTTTATTATCACAGTATTTACATTATTTTTTTCCTCTATGCTTTATTATATTTGCCATCACTGAAAGGGATTCCAGTATTAGGAGATATAATTTGTCTGGTCTAGAGACATGAACTTAGTTGAGCTGTCTTATTTGCTTTTCCTCTATCCTAAACTTCAATTTCTTCATAATAATGTCTGTTCTATACTTAACAACATTTTCTATTAAATTAAATTTTTTAATGCATCACCAAAAGAGTCTGAGTCAAAACAGAATGGCACTTTGGTATGACCATTGCTCCTGAATTTTTTTAATATTTTACTCCTCATTGTTTAAATTGCTTTGAAAAATCTCAAAAGGATCAGTTGTTATGAACAGTAATTATAAAATATACCTTCTTTCTTTGTAATTTCCAAACTTCCTAAAAACTTCCTATGACACTGATAATAATATCTATAAAATTAGACAAAGAAGTACATCATGGAATATTGTTGTTATTAATTCATTACCAATCGCTAACTAAAAGTTGGATTTGTGCTATGATGATAACTCTATAAAGTATTAGATGGGTATAGACAAGATCTAGAAGACAGTGTTTTGAGTATGACTGTTCTTACCCCAGAGTGGGCAATTATTGCTTATTGCCCAGACCTGAGAAACAAGGAAAGATAAACTCTCCACAATCTACAATTGGATCAAGGTGTTCCCCTCAGAGTTTTTTAATAAGTTGCTCAACATATTCTTTAATCCCAACCATCAGGCCAGCCAACCCTTGCCTATTTTCTCCAAAACTAATGGAAAGCAGAAAGGAATTGATAGTTACAGAAAATAGGATCTTCTTAAGAGAATCCCCCCACTCCCCTCAACACCCCCCACCCTCAGCCAAGGTAGAGTAAGCTCCGAGAGGCTAATTTGTAAAGATTGGACATACCTGCAAAATGAGAGGAAAGACTCTCCACACCTGCCAGGCAGGTCACTGACCAGAGATTTACAGGCCTATCATGGAATTGTTCTTAGTGGAGTCACAGGGTCAGAGAGGGAGACAGTGATAGTTTTGTTAGAAGAACTTGACAGATGTTTTCAGAAATTTAGGGTCTATATGATGATACAGTGTGCAACCTATCACTCAGCTGAACATTTCTAAAGATGGGAGGTTTGAGGGGTTCAACCTCTGCCTTGAGCCAATAAGGAAGGGACTATATAGTATAGCAGGCCCAGGGAAAAGAGTTCTCCATATTCCTTAGAGGGTACTTACTAGTCCCCAGGGTCCCAAGTAAAGGAGAGGAGCACAGAGTTTAGGGAGATGGAAACAATGTGGAAGACATGCTTGGATGTCCGACAAAGTATGCCTCCCTTTAGTCCATCGCATGGAGGTGAGGCTGGGATAGAGCCACAGATAAGGACTCAGTTTCCTGACTCCGTTTGTAAGTAGACAGGTAACTAAGGTCTTGTCAATAAAATGTAGGCCAAAGTGCTGTGCACTTCTGCCTCACTTCCTTTAGAGGAAATTTTGGACAATAGTACTTGATTTGGCAAAATGACAGTGAGCATGAACACATGAACCTTAAGTCATACGTTGATAGCACATCGACCTATGTATCTAAATGACTATATAGAGCCGACTTGTAATACTCACACTGAACCACAGTGGACCACTTTGAAAGAGGAAAATAAATTTTATTTGTTGTTAGAACTATCAAATTTTGATGTTTCTTCATTAGAGCACCTTTTAGTATACATCATTTCTAATCCAGAAGCATAAACTATGGGCCAAAACTCTGACAGGAAAATTGGACTACCAGCAGGACACAAAAAAGACATAACTGGCTGTTCAAAGTGATACATACCTCGGTGATTCTAGCAAAGTGAGTCCACTTATGAAATCAAACAACCAGATACACATATTCTTTCGAATATTCAAATATTCTCTTGCCTCCAGTTAATAAGATTATTGTAAACTATCCGAAACTCTTGAGAGTATGCATACCCTAAGTGCTGAGTTGGTTTGCTCCACAAGGTTATGGAGAATTCCAGGAGCAGGGTAGGGAGGAGAATAAAAATCTCCAGGGAGGATACCAATCATTAAACTGAGATTTTGTGTTTCCAGAGCCAAGACATAGCTACGGGGGAATACCACCGAGGAACATTAAAGAAACATCAGGCTGACTAATAATAAGAATTTCCATCCAAATCCATCTACCAAATCAAGTGAATCTGCAATAAATATAAACCCACATGCAGTAGTCTATCTCCAGGGAAATCTAGCCTTTTCCCACCAGACAGAATTGTTCTGCATAGCAGCCGTTTTCCAGGGAGGATGACAGCTTGTCTGTCTTTGCCTGCTGGGATCACATCAGAATGCCAGCTATGCTACCAGTCAAGGCTCCTCTTCAGACTAACTGAGGTGACAATTTGCCAAAAGGAAACATTGTCACAGCCATACCATCCAAGGGCAGGACAATAAGAATAAGTTCAGCCAATACAAATGA
Organism: Acinonyx jubatus; assembly: GCF_027475565.1. NCBI lineage: Eukaryota > Metazoa > Chordata > Mammalia > Carnivora > Felidae > Acinonyx > Acinonyx jubatus. The sequence continues at coordinate 70,044,296 of NC_069388.1, read as the reverse complement.
TATGGGAAAATTCTCAATATGTGTATAGGAAACTTTCAAATTTCAAAGTTTCAGAGAAGCACACGGTGTCAAGGGGGTCGTTAGTAGCAAGATATTATCCTGAGAAGAATTAGTGAATTATTTAACAACTATTTTTTAATTGAAGTATAATTGACATACAATATCCTATTAGTTTCAGGTGTACATCATAGGGATTCAATATTTTTATACATTATGAAAAGATCCCCATGATAAGTCTAGTTACCATCTGTTATTATGCAAAGTTATCACAATATTACTGACTATATTCCCTATACTGTATATTATAATTCCATTACCTATTTATTCTATACCTGGAAGTTTGTTCCTCTTAAATCCCTTTGCCTACTTTGCCTGCCCCACAACACCTCCCCACTCTGGTAACCAACGATTTGTTTCCTGTATCTATGAGTCTGTTTCTGTTTTGTTTTGTTTGTTCATCTCTTGTTTTTTAGATTCCACATATAAGTGAAATCATATGGTATTTGTCTTTCTCTGTCTGCCTTATTTCACTTAGCATATTATCCTCTAGGTCCATCCATGTTGTCACAAAAGCCAGATTTCATTCTTTTTACGGCCAAGTAATATTCCTGTGTGTGTGTGTGTGTGTGTGTGTGTGTGTGTGTGAGAGAGAGAGAGAGAGAGAGAGAGAGAGAGAGAGAGAAAGAGAGGGAGAGGGAGAGATCTTCTTTATCCATTTGTCTATTTGATGGACACATAGGTTGTTTCCATATCTTGACTATTGCAAATAAGGCTTCAATGAACATGGAGGTGCATATAACACTTTGAATTGATGTCTTCATTTTCTTTGAATAAATATCCAAAAGTGGAATTGCAAGATCATACAGTAGTTCCATTTTTAATTTTTGAGGAACCTCCATACTGTTTTCCATAGTAGCTGAAACAGTTTACATTCCCACCAAGAGTATATGAGGGTTTCCTTTTCCTCCACATCTCACCAACCCTCGTTACTTTTTTTGTTGGTAGGCAATCTGATAAATATGAAGTGATATCTCACTGTGGTTTTGATTTGCATTTCTCTGATAATTAGTGATATTGAGCATGTACCTGTTGGACATCTGTATATCTTCTTTGAAAAAAATTTCTATTCAATTATCTATTTTTTAGTTTTTTTATATTAAGTTGTGTAAGGTCTTTGTATTTTTGTATATTTAACCCCTATTGGATGTATGATCTGCAAGTATCTTCTCCTATTCAGTAGGTTACCTTTTCATTTTGTTGATGGTTTCTTTTTCTTACAAAAGCTTTTTAATTTGATGTAATCTTACCTGTTTATTTTAGCTTTGTTGCCCTTGCAAGAATGATTTATTATTTTATTCCTTAGAGATAGTGAGCCAGAAATGGAGCTGTAACTAACTTCTTAAAGGCTTATAGGTTTAAAATTGTTTCATACCTTCAGCCAAGGGTCTCTTTTTGTCTAATATAATAATAAAATAATAATAATAGTAATTATTTCAATGATTGGGAGTTAGTTGTTACTGAAATTAAGATGGATGGCTCAATTGGTTCTTTACATTATTCATATCCACAGAACGTTTCTTCCCTTGTGATTATTCTGAGAATAATAATATATTTTAGGTTTTCTACATCAAACATTCCAATAAAGTAATGATATTGTCATATATTGTCTGTTAATACCCAAATGGCTTGATTTTGTTCAATATGCCAGTGAGTGAAATAAAATAAAAATATTTAAAAATAAAATAAACCTTTTCTGGAAACCCCTGTCATCCAAATTATATTGTGATATAAGGGTTCAATAGGAAGAAACCAAGTTATTCTGGTATATTTCCTACAACAGTGGTACAAAGGTATCAGATTGTGATGCTATGTATTTAATTTGCCACAAAGAAGTATACAGCCAACAAGAATTTGAACTAGCATTACTATTCAATTTGGGGTTTTGTTTGTTTTGTTTTTCATAATCTTGGATGAGATGTTTTCCTTACGGAAGAGCAAATATCACTGTCCTTCAAATAACATAAAACCATCCATCATATATATATTTTCCATAAGTGATAGTATGATGCAAAACCATTTGTACTAACATTGGATTGGATTCAGTGAGTACTGAGAACCTATGAATTCACTTGATCAAGTGAAGATGTGGCAAAAAGCTAGACCTCGAGCTTAGGCACAGCTCACTAGAGATTGTATGTATATAAAGAAGACTACATTTCCTTCCAGGGAAATTAATCGGTATATGTCAATATACGGTAATACAAAGTTGTTAGTTAATGGAAGAAGTTATATTCAGAATGTGGTTATATATTTTCTAAGTCTTCAACAGTGTTACTAAACAAAGTAAGGAAAAAAAATCAAACTTCCAAAACTGAAAAAAGTTAAGGGATGATTTGACAACTTATAAAGCTATACTATTTTATTTGTATTAATACTATCCTTCATTGTATACATCTCCTCCTTACCTGTCACTGGATAATGTTAAAGCATTCAGGATGAGTGAGTTGTAGGGACTAAAAAAGTGTGGAGGATTAAAAAAAAAAAAAGAGGCAATAGCATAGCAACAAGAACAAAAAGAACTTTAAAAGCGCCTAAATTTTGTTAAGATTTTGCAAATGTAAAAATGACTAAGCATTTTTGTACTTAATGTTTCATCTTTACAAAGCTTCTAGAAAAACCTTAGTATATATCATTAATTTACATAGTTTTATCTGAAGTAAGTTTTGCTCATTTTTGAAAAAAAAACATTGAAAGTAAAAATAAGCAATATATAAACTGTACAACATCTCAAATCCCATCACCCACTTTAGTTATTAAGACTTATGATTCAACTGTCTGTTAGAAGGAAATTTTTTTCCCCTTTCCTGTTTCTCTAGAGGAGCAATTTACCCAGCACATTATTCTGTCCTCTTTCTAGGCCTTTCTCCACTTCATTTCTGGACAGAATGATTGGTAAATATGGGAAGAATATGTTGGCATGTTTGGCTCGATACTCCCACCCTTCTGGGGGTGAGTAGGGGGGCTGCTCTGCTCCAGTGGTTAAATTTGCTTAATCACAGGATTCAGTTAACAGGTCCAAAGGCTGACACTAAGCCATAGGTTCTCACTGCATCATTGCCAACACTGAAAAAGCTTCCATCTACCTCTCCTAGTTTTGTTTTTCAGCTTGTTTAGAGCCCTGAAAGACTATAGGGGTGCCATTTATTTGGCCTTTTAAGAGACCTGAACTCTTATCTACTTTTTATTACGGCAGGGACAAGTTTATAAGTAACATCAAGACACATAACCTAGTCATTATAAGCCAGAGTTTTATAATTAGCCCCATTCTGCAATTCTACTTAAATCACAGAACCTCTATAGGCTTCTATTCCTTCATACAGGAATCAGCAAACTTTTTTCCACAAAGAGCCAAAAAGAACACTTTAGTACATTTTAGACTTTTGGGGCTGTAGGGTCTTTGTCACAACTACTTGCCTCTGTCTTAGTTAGAAAGCAGTCACAGACAATACTTCAACAAATGGATGTGACTTCGTTCCAACAGAACAGAAATAGGTGGCTTGAAGATTTGGTCTATGGCCAAATTCACATTCCTAAATAAAACTGTTACTCTATCCCTGAAATTTTAGTTTTCCTTGTTATATTATATTATTTTTATTGAAGTAGCTAAGTGAAATGTGATATGTAAGGTCTAAGAAATTATCTTGCATAATGGCAATCATAAGAGCAATAATTATATTGCATAATTATATTGCATAATCTCTTCAAGAGAATTGAAACAACTTGGTTATGTATAAAGTTCTCCTATAAATAATTCTGGACCTAGCTGAGAGATCCAAACCCATAAAGTAGTTTGTTGTCTGCTATGTTGGGCCATATTGTACCCTAGAATGACTGACATTCCCAGGACAGGGGTAATGATTCCAGGAATCTCCCTCTTAGCTGGCACTTACTCTAAGAAGACTGGATTTGATAATGCTGATGGAATGAGCCAATCCTCTACTTTTCTACTTCCCTAGGGAAGGCTATCTGCTTGCCCAGATAAGTTTCCCACTCTCAACCCTCTTCTTGACCTCTGTAAAATCTGTGTTTAGTTCTCCTTGATTTAAAGCTGAAGCTGAGCAGAGTCTGGGACCGTCAAAGAAAGGGAGGACATCAGTGCAGAGGTTGATCAACGGGATGGGTTGAGCACACTGACTTATTCCTAAATTTGCAACTGTTTTTCCTTATCATTAGGTCGTCTGTGTTTGCTAATTGATGCCTATTTGTTTCCTACCCTCCCACAGAAACTTGGAGATAGAGGCCTCATCTTTTTTCATGATTACACTTCAAAGGGATGGTTACCAGGTCCTTGAGAAAGACATTTCTGGCTTGTAAAGAGGATGAGACATTATATATATTTCAAAGGAGTAGAAAAGAATTTGCAATTACAAGTTTTTTTTAAATAAGCTCTAAGAAAAAGGGAGGTAAGGGCCTAGAGTTAGGAATATGCCTATCTAGTTTGGTTAGGCTAAAGAGAATGTTAATCTTATCTTGATCAGAGCCAATCAATACTGCCTGTATATTTAAATTTCCATTACCTCAGAGAGAAGGGAGGGTTATTAAAGAGTTTTTACTACATATGTATCTACCAGTGGGTGAGAGTTTATTTTTGTTTCTTATTTGTATAAACAAATAGCTAAACAAATATATTTTGTATTTATTTCTAACAATAACCCAATAAATTGGTATTAACATCTCCACTTTTCAAAGAAAGAAACTGAGAAAGATAAAGGACCGTCCCAAAGTTAAAGAGATAATAAATGGAAGAATCAAAATTTTAACTCAGATCTAATTCCATATCTTCTTTCTTGACTACACCAGGATGTTTCTCAAAGAAAAAAAAATGTGCCCTTTTAGAAACAAAGAAAAATAATACCCACAGTATTGTAAAATCAATATTTTCCAGCCCTTCAGAAGAGAATTTAGAGCTGTTATGGAAATCATAGCTCTGTTTTAGAGCTGGGTTTTTCAACCCAGTACTATTGACATTTTGGGTCAGATAATTTTTTGTTGTGGAAACCGTTCTGTCCTGTGCACCTTAGGACGTTTACCAGGATCCCTGACCTCTACCAACGAGCTGCCTATAGCACTCTCAAGTTGTGACAACCAAAAAATATCTGTAGACATTATCAAATATCCCTTTGGGGACAAAATAGCCACTATTGAGAATTACTGGTTTAGAGTAATTTTCTTGCACAATATTTTTAGCAGTGGAACTCTCTGAACAAAGAAATTTTTACAGAACACTGATTTTTAAAAACTGGATACAATGAGGGAGGTTCCCCAGGAGGTAGAGGTCTACCCACTTATTGTGTCCTCCCCTCCCCGCCAACCTCCTGAGATATTATACAATCCTAAGATTTCAACATAACAATGTAGAAATGGCTGCTCAAATAGAACTTACCTCTCTCTCTTGAGACATTGCCAAACATGGTTGTCCAAAACATTCTATCTACCTTTCATCTCATTAAACAGATTTTCCAGTCATACTTTTGGCAAGGTAGATAAGCAAAGCTATTGTTACCGGTTTTGTTTTTAAAACCTCATTCTGGCCAACAAAATTTCTCCAACTGTTCAGAAAAATGGCTATTAGATCCACTTGGGTGAATAGAGCAACTCATTTGCCACAGAGAGATCTCCAACAGTGATGTTCCTAGCATGCCGTGGATCTGGCTCAGATTTTATTAAGAATAAGATGGATCCTTGACTCAGCTGGTCCCAAACTTAGTGTTCAAGTTATAAGCATTCTAATTGCAAACCTACTTCGTGTGTGTGTGTGTGTGTGTGTGTATGTGTGTGTGTGGTTATTGTTCTATAAGGGCAATTTGTTGTGTGACAATTGAAATATTCCATCACCTTCTGTTTAACAAGTGGGAAAAATTCAGAGGGTAGATTAGTTCCTATGGAAAGGATGTTTTACATTTCACCAAATCTTCAGGAATATTGGTATAAATTAAATTTAGCTAGCTGGATAAAGATAACGTTTGCTATTTAGCTAATTTTGTCCAAAGCTTATTTACATTACTAAAACCATGTTGAATGTTTATGTTGTAAAAATAGAAATTTAAATTTACCTTGTACAGACCAAAGATTTTTTGCAAGCTGTATACAGACCAGACAATAAGCATTGGGAGTTGCACAAAACAGAGATTATATACTGTACAGAATAAAATCAGTCTATATGATGCAATTTGGGGTTAATGAAATGTTTATGTCAACCCCCTCCAAAACAGCAGACACAAAACTGCCAGGGTAGTTGAAATACCACCATTAATCATTAAAAGCTTCTTTCCTGAAAGGAACAATACTTTTACTTACTTATCATTTTTTCAGTTAGTTAGTTATTTTTGAGAGAGCGAGCAAGCAAGAGAGCATGAGCAGGGGAGGGGCAGAGAGAGAGGGAGACACAAAATCCAAAGCAGGCTTCAGGCTCTGAGTTGTCAGTACAGATCCAAATGCAAGACCTCACAAGCCCTGAGATAATGACCTCAGCTGAAATGGGATGCTTAACTGACTGAACCACCCAGGAACCCCTGAAAGGGACAATACTTTTAGTCATTAACAATTCACAGTGAATGAATACATTAGTGTTTTTTTATTATTATTTATCAAATAGTTGGTAAAATGGAACAAAGTTTAAAAAACAGGTTGTTTTTTTGGCAATAAAGGCATATTTATTAAGTTCTTAGAAAAGTCCTCAACACTTATTCTAGATAAAATTTAAAATTCTAGTAACTTTTTTCTAAATTCAGCGAAAATGAAAGACTTTCACCTATTTTTACTGCTTTTTATTAAAACCTAATGCCAGGGGAACCTGGGTGGCTCAGTTGGTTAAGTGTCCGACTTTGGCTCAGGTCATGATCTCACCGTTCCCTAGTTCAAAGCCCATATCAGGCTCTGTGCTGACAGCTCAGAGCCTAGAGTCTGTTTCAGATTTTGTGTCTCCCTCTCTGTCTCTGCCCCTCCCCTGTTCATGCTTTGTCTCTCTCAAAAATAAATGAACATTAAAAAAATTTAAAAAAAAAAACTAATGCCAATTCTTAAAACAGACATGCTCAGACTTGAGTCATTTGAGAATTCTTAAATATTATACTATTATTATATAGTTGTTGTGGCCTAGACAAGACCAAGTGGGAAATAAAACAGTGAAAGAAAGAGAATGATGTTCTTCTGAATCTAGGACTATAAAGCAAAACATATAAATTAGCTCTTGATAAACTTGATAATATTATGCTGTACCTACTTTTTTCTGCAAGTTTATTGATTAGTTGTTTTATTATTTCTATTTCTATTTTCTATTTATTATTTATTATTTAAATTCCAGATATTTCAACAAAACAACTTCTACTCTAACTACTGATTTTATTTATAGTAATAAAGCAGACTCCGTGTGAGACCAAATTAGACACAAGGTCAAGTCAAAATCTTTATTTCACCTATTTACCTCAGCATCTTTTAAGTGTTAAAGAATACATTAGAGTTGAATGCTGTTCTCATAGAACTATAAAATCAACACATCTAAGACTCTAACTCATTAGTGAAGGAATGAACAAATAAAATGTTACAATTGGTTCAAAGAAGGTTCAAAATACCACACTTCAGCAGATAAGGAAGGCTAAAATGAACTTACAAATAGGAATCTGATATATTACACAGTAAGAGAAAGAGAGGTGTTAATTGTAATTCCACCCAACAAAATGTATTTGTATGCTTATAGTCAAGAATTATTCACATCAGTTATTTACAAATTAAAAAGTTATAAAATAGCTCAAAAATAATGAAAGGCATAGAGATCTAGAGATCTGTAGAGTCAGATGACCTGGAAGAATATTCCTAGATAGCACTGAAATCTCTATAGAAGAAAAATAATAATTTTAGTCCATTTTAAATCTTTTCACAATTTTCTCCTATAAAAAATCTTATTTCATTTTCCTAGACCCACATGATGATAATTGAAATGAGTGTTTTTCCCCTTCATTGTTTTTTATGAAGAAAGTAGTTTGATTAAGCAATTAAATGCCTTGCTGGCAACTAATAGGAAAAAGCTAGAATAAGGTGAGAAAGGAAGATTTTTTCATCTGGAATCATTAAAAGAATTTATTATTTTATCAATGACTGCTTCCTATTTCTTACCAGGCCACAAGACAGAAACTCACCTTTCGTATCTTAAAATGTTGGTTGACAACCATTGACATAAGTGTGCAACTAATTTTAAAAACCACTGAACTAAATCATCTGTGGTACTCAAGTTCCTCCCTTTATCACATTGTTTTGAATCTAGAAGTGACATGATCCATTTCTGGTCAATGAGAAATAAAGCCATTCTTCTAAGAAAACAATTCTGGGAAAGTTTTTGCCTTTTTCTTGGAGGATACCAGACATGGTTGGTATTGTTCCTCAGTCTCTTACTTCTACCCTAAATTCAGATGTAATGGCTGAATCTGTTGTAGCCATCTTGTTACCGTAGTAAGACAAGAACAAGGATAAAAACCAGCAATCCAAACATGGCAAAGCATACACATGAAAGGAATCAGGGGCCCTCACAACAATGCTGAGTACCTAAACCAGTGCCAGAAACAACTGCCAATGTTTATTTTTTCCTTAAAACAAACATTTCTTTAAGTCACATTTATTGTGAAACAACTGCTACCTGCAACTGAAAGCATTTCTAAATGATACATGTCATTTTCTACCATGGATGGCTTTTTGCAACCTGTAATTGTCACTGATAACATTATTGTCATTTGGTCTCTCTGTTTTTCCTCATTTATCTTCTTTCTGTCTACACACACATACATACACACACACACAAACAGAAATCACATTGATAAATCATACTATAAATATTGTCTTGCCAATTTTTTTACCTTTAATTTGATATTTCTTTTATATTTTTTAAAAGTCTAAAACTCAGCCTAGTACTCTATTATATGGATGAGTTTTAGATTGTCCAATCTCCCATAGGAGCTTTGTTTCTAATTATTTTTTATGATTATTGCTGTGGAGACAAACCTTGCATTTATGATTGTTTTTCTTAGAATAAATTTTTAGAAGTATAATGCCTAGAAGAAAGGATAGGCATGATTTTGAACCTATTGATACCAGGAACAAATTGAGTTCAAAAAAGAGGAACATTTATATAAGAGATTTCCAATCTTTACCGATAGAGAGTAATATAATTTTCTCATTTTAGAACTGGACTATCTGTTACCTGCTTTTTAAAAACCTCACAGAACAAAAATCCCTATTTATTTATTGAAATTCATTAAAAATAAGTTACTTTGGATACAATTTACATCTTTACATCTTTATAATACTTAACATTAATGAAATCCAGGAACATGTTTGTCTTTTGCTGTTGTTGTTTTGGTTTTTATTCCATAGATCCTAACATACTTTCTTCTGTTCATTTTTTGGTGATTTTATCCATTTGTTTATTTTATATTTCAGCCTAAAGAATGTTATGATAAGAGCATTGTTTTCTCATATATTTTCAAGAAAATGGCTGCCCCTCACCATCAATATGAGTACTTACCTAATTCTCCTCTCAGAACAAAAGAGAAAAGATTGACAATATACATGTAAAATGTGTAGCATTTGCAGGCACATATTTCAGCATTATAACTTCCATCACTACTTTGCATCTATAATTTGTCATCCCTTGCTTCCCTATAGTGAAATTGTTATGCTTGAAAATATTTTTAAATCAATGTACTTGTTTGACTCCTACTACAGCGTCTACAGTCCTAAATGTATGTCCAGGAGCACCTGGGTGGCTCAGTCAGTTAAGCATCTGACTCTTGATTTCAGCTCAGGTCAAGATCTCAAGGTTCCTGGGATTGAGCCTCATGTTGGGCTCCATGCTGAGCGTGGAGTCCCCTTGGGATTCTCCCTCTTTCCTTCTCTCTCTGCCCTTTTCCCCCTTTGTGCACTCTCTCTCAAAATAAATAAATAGACATTAAAGAAAAAAAAGATACGTCCAAACTTTAACCTCTGTAGACACAGGATAACCTATTATAACTTGAGTTTTGTTTTTACAAATGTAAAGGTATAATGTAACACCAGGAGATTTAGTGTTAAAAAGCTTGAAAAGCTTGTTGACCCTGTACTGCAAACCACTGTAAGTTTTCAGAAGGCTTGCCTATCTTAAGGCTCAACTCTGTGCACTCTTTCAACATGCTAAGTAGTTTTCTTATAATGCAGATGTCATCTTTAACATTATTGATGGAAGGGCACTCTCAAAGTGAGCTCTCATGAATATTTAGCATGGCTAGCATTGTAATGGAAGTTGGCTCCCTTGCCTTCTCCCTGACTTATCAGGACTCATTTTAGGGCATTCCTTTAAGTAACTCTTTATTAGCATACTCATAGGGGCTTTGTATTGATCTCAGTAATAAAGTTTTGTTTATTTTGTTTGTTTGTTTGTTTTTCTGACCGGATTTGAAACCAAAGCTAAGAGATTTTTATTTGTTCGGTTTTGTTTTTCTGTTTTCCCCAAGTAATAGTGAATCATTAGTGAAAGTTTTTGAGCAATGGTGTTGATTGCACAGAACAACAACATATGTTGAGAACTATTTATCTGTTTAAAAGTATGGAAAATGGATTCTCTGAGGCAATAATGACTTGTAGTAGGAAGGAATGTCTGGAAGATGCTTGAAGGCAATGTTCCTCAAGACAAAGGATAATGTTGGCAGATGAGCTCCCTTGGGCTGCAATTAATAAATTATATTTTAATTGTGACAGTAGTTGATATGAAAAGTTTCCATTAAACTGTTGTCAAAAGTGGGCATAATTAGAACGTCACATAACAGTGTTCTAAAATTTGTGGTTAGTAATTTTATGATAATTCTTTAATTATGTTTGAGATTGAAAGCAGATATTACTGCTTTATTATTCATTATTTTGGAAAGCATGAAAAACTAAAATATGAATTCCAACAATATAAAATTTTTAAATCATGGGGTGCCCTGCGTGGCTCAGTCGTTTGGGCGTCCAGCTTTGGCTCAGGTCATGATCTCATACTTCCTGGGTTTGGTCCTGCATCGGACTCTGGGCTGACATCTCAGAGTCTGGATGGAGCCTGTTTTGGATTCTGTGTCTCCCTCTCTCTCTCTGTCTCTGCCTGGCTCTCACTGTCTGTCTCCAAAATAAATAAATAAATAAATAAATAAATAAACATTAAAAAAATTTCTTTAAATTTTAAAATCGTGCTACAACTATCCAGATTTCAAATGAGATGCTTCCTTATTTTGAATACTTCTGCAACTTGATTTTTAACCTAAAATCATTCCATTTTAATACTGCCAACCTTTAAAATTTTTTATTTTGACATTTTTAATAACTTGCACTAACATAAGTATGGGTATGTACTTTCTTTTGTCCTCTTTCTCTCTCTGTCTGCCTATCTGTAAATAACTCCAAATTTCCAGTTGTGTGAAGATTTTAAGGGAATAAATGATACAAAGAGACAAGATCTACTGAAATATCTATTTGCAACACACACATGAAAAGTGATTTCCTGAGGAATATTTTCAGGACCCATATGAATGGAACCATGAGTAATTATGATTATCTGTGTAGAAAGATTTATTGTCAATAGGCTGCTTGAGCTTTTTTAATTTAAAATTGACAATTTCATTACATATTATGTTCTCAAATTCTAAAATAGCCCTAATGTAAAATTAGTTTTTGCCATCAGAAAGTTTCAGTTTTCTATTTAATTAAAATATATTATTTAATTTAAAATGTATGTATATATGTTATATTAAATATATATATACACATATATATACACATATATGTGTATATATATGTGTGTATATATATGTATATATACATATGTGTATATATATATATATATATATACCAGCTAACTCCTTAAGGAATTTGAAATAGTTGCACCAACGACCTCATCAAACTCAAACAATAATCTGCTAAAAATCAAAAATAAGTAAACAGGTAATGTGATAAAATGCAAAAATGGACATAGTCTTTTTTCCCTCCCTTTGCACTGAAACTATGATACCCTGTCCAACAAGAGACAGAGTCTATTTTCCACTCTTGAATCTGGTTTGATGTTGGGACTTGCTTTGACTACAATAAAATGAAAATGTGCCAGTTCTAAGTCTAGGACTCTGAAAACTTTGCAGGCTTCCTTTCTCTCTCTCTTCCTCTCCTCCCCCCCTCCCCCCACAGACAGCCTTATGGACAATCTCTGGCTGGCTGCCAGAGGATAAGGGACTATGTGGAACTAAGGCCGATATGGATCAGCCAGTCCTCACCCAAACTGCCTCTTGATTGCTGATATGAGTGAACCCAGCTGAGACCAGGAGATGCCCACAGCTTAATCCAGACCAAATTGCCAACTAACGGAAATGTGTGTTATGTAAATGGTTGTTTTAAACCACTAAGTTTTAGAATATTTTGTTATACAGTAATAGCTAACTACTACAGGAAATGAACAGATACACCATGGAACAGATGTCTTTAAATGAAGTAGCTTTAACTTCCAAATCTATCAGTTCTCTGGCAAATAGAGTATATTATAAAAATACCCATCAAATTTTACTAAAGACAGGAACACTAGATCAATTTTCATAAACAACCTCAAAATTATATCCACTGGAAATTATATTTTTCTGAGTTCCATTAAAAACATACTTCTCATCTCTCAAAAATGATCATTATCATTTCTATTTTAGGAACTTACAAAAATATAATTACAAATTATATAAAAATGCTGGTCCAGTTTCCAGTTTTTATTTAATTTAAATAATGTTCAACTTTTATTTGTAACAAATAGTGTCTTCAATTTAGACAACTCCACCTAAGCAAATACCAGACCAATATAAAGAGTTTGGAATAAAATAGCAGGTTCTAATGTTAGTCCTAACAAAAGATGAGATAGCAGTCAATTCACTGTCCCTCTACTGTCCCAACTGTGAGTGAAAGAGAATGAGCCTCTGCCTACTAGCCTTAGAAGGTGGTGATTAACCGATTAAGATGATTAGGTGAGATGGTTCATCTTAAAATACATCATAAAACACAATGCACTATGTAAATATAAGGTGATATCACTATCACATCAGAGGACTAGCCTTTCCTCTGGGCTGCATAAACATAGAGACACAGGAGAAAAAGTCCGTGGTTAAAAATTAATCAGTTTATTTTGTGAGATACAGAAAGCACTTTCTTGTTCTCCCCTGAGAAGTTGAGGGGAGACTGTCTGGTGGGCCCTCTAAGCATTTCACAATCAATCTCACATTTCATTAATCAACCAAGGGCATTTAACAAGTCCACCTGTCCTCTTCTTGTTGTTGCTTAACATGAAAAATGCTACCCTGGGTGACTATTTTCTGATTAATCTGAATATTTATGACACTATTTCTCATATTGTCATCAATTCCCCACATATATATTTTATAAATATATAAAGTCAAAGGAAGTTTATAAAAATATTGTGCTCAGTAAAAACCACAAGGGGGAATAGAGGGGAAGATAGTAGAGGAGAGACAGGTAGAAATAAAGAGAAAGGAATGGGGGAGGGGAGATAAGTATTCTGGAGCAGAAAACTTTTCAAATGCATTTCTCCTTGTGAATCATGGTTTTAACTTTTTAGGAGAGTGGCGTATAACCCTTTGTTAACTTTGTAGATTTTGTACTTTTTGTTTTGTTTTTAATTGTTTAATTTATCTACTTACCTCAGACTGAAGTACTGATAAAATTAGGGTTTTGGATTCTATGTCCACATGGACCATTTTTTGGTTGTACACTGAGCTGAGGCTCTGACTCCAACCAGCTGTGAGAATATGGGTTATCAGTCCCAGTGGGAATGTAGTGAAATAAACAGTCACATAAACCGCTAAACAGTCTGTGAGTCCAGGGGTGTATGCTCTTATTCCTTATCTCTCTCTCAACCACCTCTCCCTCTCTTCCCTGCCATCCCACCCCTTCCAGCTCACTATGTTCAAAATTCCTTGACTTCTCTAATAGAAGCAAATCCTTCTGGACACAGTTAAAATAACACTTCAAATTAAGATGTCCCTGAGAAAGTTCATAAAATTTCATTGTAACAGTTGCTTAAGTGATCACTAATCAATCCTTTCTGAAAGCAGGATATCGTAGACTGGAGGCAGTCATAAAATTATTAAATATCTGAATAGGAAGTTGAGAGAAGGAAAATGACAGTAAGAGAATGACACGGGCTTTGATTTCAAAGATGGACATAATAGAAGTCACAGTTTGGGCAAGGAATTACCTACATAGGAGGTAATGTGGATGGATCAAATTAAAGTAATATCCAATATAGGAACAACAGCTCAAAGGGAATGTGCTCCTGATGGTGGATCAGTCAAGCCATTTTGATTTCAAACACAATATAGAGCTTAGCAGCTTCTGATTTGTGTTTAGAGTCCAGTCACTGCATGGCGTAAACCTAGCTCTCCACCTTCCACTCCAACAGATTTAAAGTTTGCCTTCAGTTACATAGCGCACTTGATTTTATTTTATGAAGAACTCAGACCTGGGGAAAAGTCAAATCATAGATTGGTCTAAAGGTTAAATCTCTAGCAGAAGATTAAAAGGCAATGGAAGAGAAGGGTCCTTGAGGATATTTTGTGAGATGACCTGGAACAGATCCTCTTACTCACAATAACCAATTACTGTCTATACCTTGCTCTTTTCTAGCAGGTACTATCAGCAGGATTACTGCAGGATTCAGTCATTTCAGCAGCGACACCCAGATGTGAAATGGGTGCTGATTATGATAGGCATGTGGATGGGATATTCTCAAATACGACTGAAGAACAATTCCAAATTCAAAGTGCGGAAGCCCACGGAAATAAGCCAAAACCAAACAAAAACATCCCCTCTTTGTTAAAATCTTGATAATCTCCTTTCTTTTGGCAGCTCCAACATCTGCCAGTTAGAAGAACACTGTAGCCTCCCTATTGTATATGAGCAGTAATCTACAGGGTAATTACATAAGCCCTATGGTAAAAGTGTAGCTAACAAGTTTCTGCAGGGTGAAAAATGTATTATTTTACCTGTGGCAAGGTCTTAATATAATCTCAAAAAATGAATCCCATGTATTCTGTGTTTGAACTAACATAACCATTTGAAACTATAATTCTGACTGTGAAAGAAATAGGCCGGTTTCATTTACATCTTATGATGTTTTACCAATTTTTCATTCAACTCCATACTACAACTTTATGTAAAGCAGAGACTTTACAATAATATATAGACTGTCACTTCACTTCAAAAAGGGAATGATTAAAATAGGCCCCAACGAATTAATCATGTCTGCCTGTAATAAAACCTTATGCACAATTTTTGGTGAATACTGACATATATTAAACTACATCAGAAAGTTGACTTGACAGAAAATAAGTAATATTTCTTGTGAAATCACTTTTTAGAAAGATTTTGGGGATGAAGATGTGTTTACCTTCAGTTACTTTTGTTCCATTATCTGTTCTTCTTTATAATTCACACAGAAAAATTAACTTACCTTAACACATGGTTCCTTTTGACACATGGATGACTTTGTTATCTAAAAGGTACTTTGGCCTGATTTAAAATGTTTGAAGCTAGAAGTTAAACCTACATTTTCAAATTGGGTAGTATCAAAATAAAATGAGAGTATGTCTTTGGGCCTCATATGGTCAATTGAATAATGAAAAAAAAAATAACACCAGAATTGTTGTGGGAAGTAAATGACATACATTTTAAAACTTACATTAAAATTAAAAATGCAAAGTAGATATTAGTTAAAATGTTAGTTACCACTTTAAAACACAGTATTCTTTTGATGAAAAAAAAACAACAAATGATGCCATTTCCCACCTTTTAGCTGAAACATACCTCATGTTAGAGTTCACTGGATGACTATAATCAATAACAAAAACAACAACAAAAAGTGCAGCCTCTGCATTTATATATTATACAAGAAAGGATTCTTTGAATAACTTACGTGCCACAACTAAATTCTGAAAACAAATTCCACCATACTGTTCAAGTCATGATTAATTAGACAAAGGATGGGCACCCTAGCAAATGGCAGCTATCATTAAGTTTACCAAGGGCATGAGATAACCTGACGTTGGAAATCTGCTCAGTTTAGGTTTCTCTATATTAGATAGATACAAACAAATTCCTCAATCCCATCTTGTAAATAGTTTGAAATTAGTCATGGATAATGGGTCAGAGAATAATGACATAGAAGCCGAGGGGACCTGCTAAATGATGTCCATAAACAGAGATCATAGGCAGAAGAAGGTACCAGTCATAAGAAAACTGAAACCATGGATAAGCAAAAGTCAGAGGCCAAGAAAGTAGTGGGGAGTTCAGTGGCTGACAGTGAGAACATAAACGATGAGATAAGTGCAATTGGTTGTAGAAAAAAAGAAGGGGAAGCAGAGATAGAAAATTCTCATCATTGTGTAATAAAGTAAGAAGTTACAGGTTCTTGGTGTTCAAAAGGGCCAACAAGGTAACTTAATTCAACGAACTGCAACATATCATAAACTATGTCCAATTTAATCTAACTGTATAGCTTTTGACCCAATTCTTTTTTCTTCATTGTTACTTTTCCACCCTCTTCTACTATTAGCCAATAATTCCTGTAAATTGAGGCAATGTCTCCACTCTTTCCAACCTATTAAGTTTAGCTTGGTACAACGGAAACTTGGCAGTGATATCCATGTTCTTTACCTCTCTGTAGTTGGATAATCCATAAGTGGTCCAAACATCAGTTCATGGCTTTTCCAAGACTCTTATTTTTCTTCTTATTAGTTAATTTTAAAAACAAAATAACTGAAACCTCAAAATCTATGATCTAATAAGATCTAACCACAAAATGTCTAATCTATAAATACTGGGTTGATTCTTCAGATTATGGCCTTTGCCTTACCGTTTTTTTTTTCCTCTCTAATCTGAATTCAGACCACTGTATTTTGGAGAAGGGCAAACCAAAAGAATTACCATTTAAACCTAATTCTCTGTACCATTAAATTGACAATTATTCAGACGCAGCCTTTTCAAAGGGTTGAAATGTGGACAAAGCTTGAGGAATATAATGCCTTATATTTGTTGTCCATTATATTATTTGATACCTATACACACACCCACACTACACACACCCACACATCTACATTCCCATACTCCCCCCTCCCCACCCCCCCCCCACACACACTATTTGACCTTATTTGTTTCTCACAACCTATATAAAATGGCAGACTGGGATGCCTTTATTGTTTATTTGTCAAATGAAGCAAGATGAAA
Organism: Acinonyx jubatus; assembly: GCF_027475565.1. NCBI lineage: Eukaryota > Metazoa > Chordata > Mammalia > Carnivora > Felidae > Acinonyx > Acinonyx jubatus. The sequence goes on along the minus strand of NC_069388.1, from coordinate 70,026,974 downwards.
AGATTAAATGCTTCGTCCAAGGTCCTGAAACAACTCAGGAAATGTAGAATTAAGTCAGGTGTCAAAACTCATGTCCCATTCCCCTTTATATGGGCCATACTCTTCAGTCATTCCAGCAACAGACATGTAAGCTTTGGAAGGATTTCAGGAATTTATTGGTAGAAGTATAATATATTTGAAGATGCCTGGATTTTTGGAGGTAAGTGAGAAGATGCTAAGAAAAGTGTAATGTATGGGAGGTGTTGGAGAGACAGAGTTCTGTGGGGAGGGAGGTAAAAGGCTGTGCTCTCAAAAATCCCATCCCTTTACTCACCGTATAATACCCACTGTGCTGTGGGTGCACTTCCTTAAACAGATTAGCCATTCTAAGTCTTGTGGGTGGTGGTCTCAAGCTCAAGGCAGTCAATCAGGCCCGGGGAAATTTCCCCCACTCTCAACTAGTGCTTGTTTCCCAAAGGCATGAGAATAATAGAATTTATTACTGAAAAGATAATAAAGTGTACTTTTCACAGAGATGTGACTGTGTAGATGTAGAATACTGTCCAGGAATCACAAATAACCACTGTGAACTGATGATGAGAAACCTCAGGAATCAAAATAAAATGCTAAGCTACCATTCTAGAAAAAAATCACAGTATAGTTTTAAAAAATAGGCACTGGACATAAATTTTTCATTACTTTGGAAGGCAACTGTATAGATTTTTGGCCGATGAATTCTATTGTGATAATTTCACTGTCTTTCAAATACATAAAAGGATAAAAGTGTTAATTCATTTCATAGGAGAATGATCTAGTTACATGAACAATTGAATTTTAAACATACAAGACAATCTGAAAGATTCTACCAAATCAATATGTGGTGTGATAAACCTTCCTTGATCCATACTAGTCATGGAGCAGTCTCTCTAATATGAGCTAGCTAGTTGCTGTCTAGATCTGCTGTAAAACTATTAATTTACACCTTCCTTTATCATCAACTTGGAGCCTGTCTTTACCATTCTGGTGTTGGATCTGGGGTCTTTTATTCGTTTATCTTTTTCTTACTCTCCTACTTTTTTTCATTAGCTTCTTGAGAAAAGATTCATGAGAGGTAATGCTTTAGTTCTTTCATATATGAAAATATTTTTATTCTACCTTATGTTTATTGTTGCTATCAGTTATGATAAGTATGTTAATTAAAGTGTTGTATGACACCAAAATCTTACTGAATTCTGTTGAATTTTTCACACTTGTCATCATATTTTTTATTTCCTACACCCCTTGTTTATTCTCTTATTAATGCTCTTTAATAGCAGCCTGGCAAACTGCTCTTGATTCATGGATACATTTTCTCTTATCTCTGTGTGGATATTAATAATTTCTTTTAACTTTGTTGTAAACTCATTGCCTGCATTTTTTCAAGGTGTATTATTCTGTTTGTTTGCTTTGGTGTCTGACTCCAATATTAGAGATCTTCCTCAGGATCTGGTGGTCCTTGGCTAATTACTAACATTTTAGAAGGGAAATTGAAAAGTGGACTGGAAACTTGGAGGGCTCCATGAATTTTGTCAACTGTGGTTTTTTGAGAGGTGATTGAAATAAAAAGCTGAAAAAATACCACTGTACATATCTGTAGGTCTTTTCTCTTGAGCTCTTTCGATTTCCCAAGGTATAATAACAATAAACAGTTACTATATGCTTGTTATATAGCAGGCAGGGTTCTAAGTACTAGTAAGGTATTATTGTATTTAATTCCCACACTCTATGAGAAATGTACTATTTTTATCCAGGCGTTATAGATGAAGGCATTGAGATAAAAAGAAGTTAAGTAACTTATTCAAGGTCATACAGCTAACTAGTGAACACAAGTAGGCAGCCCAGCTCATGTCTACTACATCATATTGCCTCTTGAGTTCCCCCTGGAAAGGTGTAAGCTTTGGGTTATGTGGGTGAAAAGAGCTGTGATATCAACATTCCATGGGTAGTTACTTAATCTGTTTTCCATAAAGTATTTCTCCCTTTAACACTGAGGCCTCCTCTTGTACTCACTTGATTCAGAGACTTTATGTTTCACTCTTGATGGAAAATAAACCTCAAGTTTTCTGCAGAATCATAGAAGTTGTCTTACTTCTTGGCAAGGAGGAAAGATTTGAGGTTCAAAGTCTTTTTAAAGCTTTCAATATTGGTGTAATAGCTTTCACCATTAATAACTTAGAATTATTTTTAGATGGGCTAACATATTTACCATATATGTTGTTTGTTTCCTGTCACACAAATTTTATTATCATTCCTCTCATTTGGGGTAATTTATGCTTTTAAAAAATCCCCTCACTGTTTCAATAAGATAATAGTAGAAAGCAGAGGCAAATTGTATTTCAATAGCCTATATCAACTGAAAGTTAGTTGCATTTTTTTCATTCACAAACATCTGTTTTAGATGAATTACTCTCCCAAGGTAAGCATTGGAAGTGATCTTGACAAACTCAGTTACATCTGACATTTGGGAGGGAGAATTATTATTTCCTAAGTATTCATCTAATACCAGGCAATGCAATGGGATAAGCACTTTAATAATCTTCACCAATTTCATTCATTAATTCATTCATTCAATATTTATATGTCAGAAATTATGCATAGATTCTAATAAATAGTAATTTTAACCATGGGGGGTATTACCTCAGGAGGCATTTGGCAATGTCTGGAGACATTTTGGTTGCCACAACTGTGGAGTGAGGGGGGGGGGTTGCTACAGGTATCCATCTAGTGGGTATAAGCTAGAGATACTGCCAAGTATTCTAAAAAGCACAGAACAGTCTCCACAAGACAGTATTATCTAGCCCCAAATGTCAATAGCACCAACGATGAGATAGATACTCTGAAATAAAGTCTTATGAAAATGGTAACTGAATGAAGTTATAAAGACCTAGTTTCTTGTACCAGCACTGATTCAGGTCCTCTGATTCTTGTGTCTTGGTTCTTGAGCTTCAACTGCATTCTCATTAGTCTGCTAATTTCTCTACATGATCTTTTAGGTCAGAGGGGGAAGTTTTCCTGTCTATGTTACTTTTCATTATCCGTTTTTATCAGAATGGAGAAGATGGCTTTACTATAGTTAAAGACTGACCACAGCAGAGGCAATGAAGATCCATAAGAACAACTGAAGATAGTCTACCCCCAGCCTTAAGAACACCAGTCAGAAAGTGCAGTGGAGTGACTATGGTCACATTTCTGTTCACAGATATGGGAGGAAGAAGCTTTTTTCATCAAAGAAAGCTGGTTCTCCATGGGTATAGGAATGCCCATGTTACCTCTGTTAATTAAAAAATTGGTCTCATTGGGCCCAAACTGTAAAATAGACCCCATAACTGAAGGTCTCTAAGGTTGTTATACTTTGTGAAGAATATCTCATAGGAAAAACTTTATTTAGGAATAAAATACAGTTTTCTTGAGTCATAAAAGATTAATTGTGCGAGGGATTTGTTGTACCAGAGACTGAAGATACTGTAACAGAATTCTTCTGCCATAAAATTGTACAACTGCTTTCAAAAATAATAAAAAATTCATAGCTCAATTTTTTTTCTTCAACAGAGTTGGTATCATTTTCAAGTAGAGTGAGAAGTCATATGTCCTACATTACCTTCAGTTTTAATGTGGGAAAGAAAGTGTTATTGTCCTGTGAAATCAGATGATAGTTTTACTTCTTCATAAATGTCTCTTCGCTGCTTTGTCCTGACCAACCTTCCCCTTCTGTTTCACCTACATTCTTAACGGCTTTGAAGTCTTTCCTATTATGACACGAGGGCTGTGGGTCTTCATCACAAGCTTGTATGTGTGTGTGTACATGTATGTGTTAAGAGGGGGCAACGTATTCTTTTCTTAATTTTAAACGAACCAGGGGCTAAGTGTTGAAAATATACAGCTTTGTCCATCTTGCCCTATTTCTCTTGGGTTTTAAAAGATAGGCTTATTACATTGACCAATTTGCACAATACTACCCATAATTTTGAAAATAGTATGGTCACTTTTTTTTTCTTTTTTGATGAGACCTCAATTAAGGTAAATACTTCTATAATTATGTCATTCACATTTTGGCCATTTTCTAACATAACTATAAAAGTGAACATGAAATTACTTTCTACTATCTTGTCTAAATCTTTATCTTTTCTACTGAATACACTACTAATATTGTGAGTGCTTTTGCCCATTAAAATATGATAAGAAGTAGTCAATTTTCTCCCCACAGAATAGATATTTAAAATAACACAATGGGTACTTAGGCAGAGCCCATTATGTTCTCCAAGTTGAACTAGAGTTGCCAGACCCAGCAGGAAACAAGAAAGCAGATTGGTGAGCATTTATGTTTCAATTCAAATATACTTAAATACTTAATCACTTCAAAATTTCAGCTAATTCTTTCAAAAGGAAAAGAATTTCCTGGGACCTTTTATAACTCAAGTAATACAGCTTTTTTAAGACCTTTTGGTACTTAAGTGAACATGAACATTTTCCTCAAATATTTTATAAATTTCAATAAGACCCAGTTAAAACTTTGCATAAAATTAATAAAAATGATTCCAAGAGTTCTTTTTATATAATTAGAATGGTTTATAATCATACTTCAATGGCAAGATATCTTGTTTTTACCAGATTTGTATTATATAACCTTGAGAATTTTTATGCTTTCCTATCCCCACTAAGATGATTAGCATGCCAATCACCTTAAAACTTGTGGGTTTTGCAAGTTGACAATAGTACCAATGACACTTATCTGGCTTGATTAGTTTTGTACAATTCATGTCTGTTTCTTCTCTAAGGTTTATAATATTAAGCTCAGCCTTTGTGATTGCTTCATTTAAGAGGGAGCCTGGAATAAATGCTTTGTCAACTTTAGGACCAGCAACCAAACAAGTGAGTAAAAATTCTAAAAGAAACACATAAGAACTTGAGTTGAATATAATCTTTCACTGAGAAAACTGGTTGACTGAACACAAAATTAAAAAGACAAACAACAATAACAAAAAGTTTCCAGAGGGGAGGAGGTAAGATGGCTGAAAAGCTTTGAGATCCCACCCAGATCCTCACAAGAAAGAACATGGAAGAAACACTAAATGTGCTTCCTTGACAGCAATAATATAACACTGAGGAGCACAGATTCTGAACCAACCTGCCCAGGTTAAATCCCATACCCACTGAATTAATTGTGTGACCTAAGGCAAGTAACCTAACCTCTATTAGCTCAGTTTCTTCATTTGAAACATGAAGATAGGGGCGCCTGGGTGGTGCAGTCGGTTGGGCGTCCGACTTCAGCTCAGGTCACGATCTCGCGGTCCGTGAGTTCGAGCCCCGTGTCGGGCTCTGGGCTGATGGCTCGGAGCCTGGAGCCTGTTTCCGATTCTGTGTCTCCCTCTCTCTCTGCCTCTCCCCCGTTCATGCTCTGTCTCTCTCTGTCCCAAAAATAAAAACAAAAACAAAAACAAAAAAAACGTTGAAAAAAAAAGAAACATGAAGATAATAATAGTACCTAAGTCAGAAGTTCTTGTGAGGATTAAATGTGGTAATATATGTAAAGTGGATAGAACCATGCTTGGTACACGGCCCAAATTCTGAGTGTTTGTTCTTATTATTATATCAGCTTGAGGGGCCTAAGTATGAGGGTAAACCATAAAATGACCAAGAGTCTGATGCAATGTGCACTGAATAGGCCTGGAAGTTTCAGTTCCCTGAGGGTTTTAAAGTGTGGGTAAGGGACAAAAAAAAAAGAAAAAAGAAAAAAAAAAGAAAGAAAGAAAGACAAAAGGAAAGAAACAAGAGGACAAGACCAGGAATGAAGCTATAATGCTGAGTCCACTTGCTGAATCCTAATATGGAGGCTGCTTGCCCCAAGGACGGCAACTGCTTTCAACAAACCAACACTTCCCCTCCCTCTACTTCAAAGCTACGTAAACCCAAACTGTCTTACTAATTTTCTTTAAACATGTGAGGCCAGGTGAAAATAATCAGACCAAATTAGTCATAATTCCAGATTTGTCCTCAATAGCTCTGTGCATTTGGGGAAATTACTTATCTTGCTTGAATTTCTCCCATACCTATTACATAGTTTGTGTGGAAGATTAAATTATTTACATGAAATGCCTAATATGGGGTCTTGTTGAACAGTCCTGGCACATAGGAGGTACTCAATAAATATTAGATAATCTTGTCCTTCAGAACACAGGTCAGGCAGTTTTGTTTGTAGCCCACTGTAAAAGTTTAGGGTTCCTTCAGCTCAGGATTCTTCAGCTATGATACAAGACTACCCCTAGGGAATTAAGGGTTGAAAGGGACCAGCCCAAACATGAAATTCATGCTAGTTGCTGTGCTCTAAGTAATAAAGTCCTTTCTCTCTGGCCCATGAGTCTCATGTCTTCTGCCAGCATTCATAAAATTGTGAAAATTAAAATTGTTAGATCTCAATCATGGTAAAATCTCAACTATTTTCAGTTCTTGATGATAATTTTCCCTTTTCCTCAAAAGCTTTCTCTCTGGAGCCCATCAGAAGTGGGCTAGGAAAAGCACCTAGTGAGTGAGGGAGGAGTTAGGTAAAGAAATGAGAGGAAATCTACCTCATAGCCTGGGTCAGGGAAGGAGAAGCTCTGAATTGGATGACAGACTGAGGCTTTGACATCAGACTGGAATTAATTTGTTAATCTCCCCAAAAGGAAACTTTTTTTTTATACTTGAAATTGTCTGGGGAAGTTATGGGATCTACCTAAGATATTCTAAGGGCAAGAAAGGGGGCTTTACCAGGTTGTGGTTGAAATTTTACAGCAGGAAGACAAGGGAATAGGTTCATGCTTGTCTTCTATCAAATGCAGTTTGTTCTAAACACTGATAACATGCTTATGAGTATAAATATATGTATAAATGGCTAATGTTTATTGAACAACTAATGCACATGACTAAAACACATACACATCACACACGTATCAGGTACTATTCTAAGAGTTTTGCACATATTGATTTATCCAATCCTCACAACAGCCAAATAAGCTAGGTATGGGTGAGGCAGAGAACAATTAAAATACACAATCATGGTCATGCAGCTAGAATGTAGTAGATCCAGTGGCTGAATGGTTTTATTTAAAACAATTTTATTCTATAAATATGGCTTCATAATAAAGATATTTCCCTTTAACGAATTACAACACTTGCCCATAGTAACTTTTTTTATACTTAAAAATAATCTTATAACTTCTTTCTGAGTTTAATTAACTTTCAAGCCTATTCTTGTTACCCCCCCCCCCAACCTCCAAGGTTTTAAAGAAGCAGCTGATCTAGGCAGGCTCATCAATAGAATGCTCACCATATCACTATTATATATCATAGTAACCCAAATAATACATTACAAAAATTATCAATAAATCGTGAATGAATGAATATTTTAGTTATCAATTGCCACCTCACACACTACTCTAAAACTTAAGTGGCTTAAAACTTCACATTATTACTTTTGCATTTTTTCGGATTGACTGAGCTAAGCTGGGAAGATCTTGATGTCTCTCATGCAGGTGCCATCTAATAATGACTAAGCTGACGTCATCTGAAGGCTCCACTAGGCTGGACTTCCAAAACAGCTCCTCACATGGTTGGCAATGCTCGCTGACATCTGAGAGCTCGTCTGCAGCTATTAACTAGAATGACCTTTCCATTTAGCTTAGGTTTATCACAAACTGGTGGCTAGATTTTGAGACAGAATGTCCCAAGGGCAAATATCCCAAATGGCAGGAAGCAGAAGCTTTCCGGTCAATTATGAGGTGGCATTGTATCACTTCCTCAAAACCTGAATTATGATTTTCATGAGCCCTAGGCACTTTTGCTTTCAATGGGCCTCTTCCTCCATAAAATGAATAAACAAACATAAATATATCTATCTTAAGTGATGGCATTAGTAGAAAGATGAATATATAAACCTATGTTCAAATATTTTCTTAAACCTAAATATTCATTTTTTTATTCTGATTTTAAGAGAAATTAAAACATTTTCATGCACTCCTAAGAGTATCATCGCCCCAGACATTGTGCTAGTTGTGTCTGATGGACAAGTTGACCCTGATTTCTGCCATTGCCTGTCTGTTGGTCAAAGCGATTACAAGATTCACCAGATTCAATGGGGTAGAGAAACAAATTCTACTTTTTGATGGCAGGGGACGAAGTAACATTGCATAAGAGTATGTGGATAAGAGATACGATTACAACCACATCTTTAGAAAATAAAATCTATCAAAATGAATAAGCCTCTGAAAAACATAAGCCCTTTTTGCTTGCTTTTTTGAAATGCATGCAAGTAAAAACATTAAGCTCTATTACTCCAATAGTCACTGGGATGGCTTAAAGTAATATTTGTTAGTGTTCAGGGTTTTCAAGGAAATGTAAAACAGCCATACTGTTTTCAAAATTCTGGCATACAAATAAAAAGATATATTGTAGGGTAAGGAAATTATTGTTGAAGCAATCATAACTTTACAGTTTTCTAGAAATTTAAATGGGTTCATGAAGAAATATTCACCTCTATGGGCAAGTCAAAAACACAATACTAAGGAAATTGACGTTATGCTACATTGTTTCAATTTCAGTGCAAGGTGGAACCTAATGGAGTAAACATACATTCATACCATGACATCAAATGAATAAATGAGTTATAAGTGAGTATCCATGTTGGTTTAATGGACCTAGTTGTTTCCTACCTCAAAGATTGATATACTTTGGTGCAGAAGACAACTCCTACCATGAATTTTCTGTGAGAAATTTCACACACACACACACACACACACACACAAAATCTATTATACCAGTTTGAGTTTCTGTAACATTTTCAATGTAATAGAAATACCAGATGTAAGTGACAACGTGCAAATTCAGTGTATGAAAGATTAGCCAGGAAATTTTTCTCTTTCTTACACAGAAATACAAGGCCATTCTTATGCCTGGTTAATATACGAGACTGTGGTCTTAGAAGTCCACTTATTCAGGGCTATTTCAAAATACCAATTACAGCAGCACAGGACTAGCTTGAAAGGCTAGAATGAACAGAGTGCCTAGTCTGTGGAAGATTGATTTTACATATATAAGACAAAAACTGTTTGAGTCAAAGGAGAGAAAAACAATTTCATACAAAATTATTTATTCAAAAACAAAACACATAAGAATAGACTAGACTACCATATAATTTTTAAACATTATGAACATAAGCTAATGCTTAAACTAGTAGCAGTAAGTTAGACACCAATTTTGACATTACAAATATAGAAGAAATCAGTTTTTATCTATCCAGCATCCGTCCTTTCAGGAATTTCATTCCCACTATTGTTTCGGGAGACTGAATTCTCCACCAATGCCTCTAGGCCCCAGGATATGGTTCAAGTTCCAGTTTCCATCTTATCACCTTACCTTTACTGCCATAGAGCTGGTCTGTTGCAGAGCTAAAATCTAACTGATTTTACTTAGGGATTTTCTAAAATAAATCTAAGGAAATAATAATTGCAATGGATATTTGTTAAGTATTTTATTATGTGCCAAATACTGTTCTAAGCATTTTGCAGATATTAACTCATTTAATATTTCCAATAACTGCAAGAGAAAGCAACATTATTAGCCATATTTTACAAATGAGGAAACTGAAGCACAGAGAACATATAACTTGCTCATAAGTAAAATATTTACACCAAGATTAAAACCCAGGCAGGCTAACACCAGATACTGTGAACTTTATAGAGTTATCTTACCTTTGGGGCATCAAAACTGGAAAGAGCACACCTAGTTATAGGAAAATTCCAGGGGGAATGTTAGCAAATGGTTACTTTCAATTTGTTTAGGAGGCTTATGTTCACTACCAAAGATACAGGAATAATGCTCATAATAATTAACTCCTAATAATTACAGGTATATTCATAAACGTGAAGTTCAAATTTTCAAATATTTCAAAGATCCAAAGTGTACTCCTTCGAAGTCATTTACCTATACATATCATATGAATTTTTTTATTAGAAACTTAGCCATAAAAAAGCACCATTTCATTTTACTACAATTATGATAGAAATTAGCTTCTCAGCTGATTAAAAAAAATGTATCTTATTGCTCCAAAAGTAACATAAGGATCTTCATTGTTCATTATTGGTGGATCTATGCCTGATTCCAGCCCTCACTAGACTTGAGGATTTTGGGTAATGGGCAACCTCACTTGTCTTCAAAGTTCTCCAGAATAGAAACCACTCTAATTTCTAAAGAGCAACTCTGAGACTGGCCATAGGCCTACACTTGTTCTGTCAATAAATCAAAAGCCTCGGTCTCCTAAGCTATCAGTCCTATCTCTTTTCTAGCTACTATATTCACCCTAAATGATAAATCAATAGGCCTATTCTAAAACGTTTCAGCAGCTACAAAAAAAAAACAGTGCATTTGTGGGTGCTAGACTTTGTGTTCCTTGCAGCCTCTATGGATACAAATAACAAAGCTCTCACTTTGATATGTGACATTAAGAGAGAATACCCTGTATGTATACAAGACACATCAGAGTCTATAAAATAAATGTGCCTCTTTACTTGAAATTGGTCTAAAATTAAAGTTGTGTAGTCATAGTGCAAAATAGTCTGCGGGTCCTGAATAGCCCAACTCTGGTGACTCTTTTGGTCCTTTTACTCCATAAGGTTTCTGATATTGTGTGTCTCTCCCACCCCTTCCACTGAGGTCAAACTTCTTCACCTTTGAGTGAGCTCCAAAAGTGTAGACTAAGTCAAGCAACGATCAGGATTGTTTTTTTCCCCCATGAATATCCTCTGCATGGAAGACACCAGGAACTGCCACCCATTGTCATATGTGAAAGGAATTAAAAACATAAAATATTTCTAAGAGACTTTTTTTGCCCTTTAGTTGCCTATCTAAATGTTCAGTTTCACTGTGGTTGTACATAGTTCAATTGTCCTTAGGCATCTCAGTTCTTGAAATAGTGACTTGTCTTTCTAGAGGAGAATTTTCTCAGAAACTTTAGTTTAAATGTCATGTACAAATTGTAATTTCTTGCCAACGTAAACAATAAAATTTATTTTTAAAGTACATTCTGAATTCAGACCGAAATGAAAAGAGGGTGGGGTGGGGTAGAAACCAAAGTCAAGGCCTTGACTATCAGTATTTCAGAGTTGGGTCAGGGACAAGCCAGAAGAGCTAGGAAATTGACCAACTGAATATACTGGTTACATGAGGCTTAGTTTGGAAAAATCTATTCTTGGCTGTCTTGTCCAGGTGATTTCTGTAAGACTTTATCTCCTAAATTACTTCAATAGAATTAGCAAATAAGGTAGATCCCTCAAGATAGTCATGTCTGTCATCTGTGTTTTAAAGGTTTTTTGTCTCAGGTCTAATCAGCAAAAGGCAAGGAGAAAAATGTTGTCTTCTTTTCCCCTCAGTTGTCAGTAGCAAAGAAGGAAGAAGAAATGAGGAAGAAAAAGGAAGTAAGAATGTAGATTGATTGGAGAAAATATCCTTCCTCCTCTGCCATTTAGCATTGGTTTGATTGCCATGAAGAATAAGAACTATGAACTGATAATACTGATAGAAGCCATGCAGAGATATTTGAGATATAAATGAGGCCTTGGGGTTGATAAAAAAAAAAAGTCAAGTTAAAATAAAGTCATGTTCTAACAGGGAATAAGAATTATTATTTTCACAAACATAGGCTACTGAAGAAGGCATGTCTAGCTAGTTTAATCAAGGTGGCATTACAATATCCTCCAATAGGGACGCCTGGGTGGCTCAGTCAGTTAAACACCCAACTCTTGATTTTGGCTTGGGTCATGATTTCGTGGTTCATGTGTTCAAGAATCTTTTCGGGCTCTGCACTGACACAGCAAAGCCTGCTTGGGATTCTCTCTCTCCCTCTCTATTTGTCTGCATAGGAGTATCTCTCTCTCTCTCTCTCTCTCTCTCTCTTTCTCTCTCTGCCCCTTCCTCGCTCATGCTAACTCTCTCTCTCTCTCTCTCTCAGAAATAAATAAATGAACTTAAAAGAGAAAGATCTTCCAATAATACATTCAAAAGGAAGTTTCTGAACTGACATTATGATTTTGACAATGCTAATGATGGGTACAAAGATGAACTCAGTATTAATACCTTTATAAATATGGAACAATTTCAGATTCAATCAAGTGATTCTATGACCAGTCACCAACTTCTATCAATTCATTGATAATAAGGCAGTGAGTCAGTTCTTCAGATATCATTATTTAGAGATAATTGTATTATATAATCTAGGAAAACAGTGAAGATACCCAGAAGGGAAGTATAGATTACATCACAACAAGGAAGCTCATACCTTATCATTAACCTATTCTTTTTGTATCAAAACTCTTATTGACATTAATGCAACTTTTTGCTTGATGAGGACATAGTGTGATTGATCTTGTTTGTATGAATCATTTACTGGCACTTCATCCATTACCGTTAATTCACTACATAAAACTCAGAAGAACACATTCATGATTTGATTTTATCTCCATATGTTGAAATTGATCTATTTCTGGCAGGTTATATCCAGTTATAAGTGTTATGGATCAACTAAGCTCAATCTCTAATACAATAGAAAGAAGATAATACCTCATCATTCCACATGTCTGTCAAGTACTATATTTCACCATTTGCTCTCATCAAAACAAACACATAGCTATTGTAAGTAGAATAACTGTTTTTCCCAAAGTAACTCTTCATATGCATATTCACTTTATTAATACAAATATATATTTTACCGATACATGGTGATGGTAGGATGGATATTTTTTAGGCTACAAAAATTTAGTCCTTCATCCTAAAAATAAGTATAATTTACTGACAAATATAATGAAATAGTCACTTACTGGGGGTTCTGAAGAGTTTGAAGTCTACATGGCTGAGAAGACATAGTAGGCATTAGATAAACATGTTTAAAATAGTATTTATTACTCTAAGTAACATCTTGCAGCTCTTACATTCATGAATACAAGCATAGGCTTTCATAGTGGTTACTGAAAATCTCATAAAATATAAGAATGATAGTGATGCTGTTTTTAACTGCTAACACATTAAGAACTGGGCATTTTGCAAAGCGCTATACATAACAACCTTTGGAGTTGCAGTTAACTAATAGGAAACTGAGGGTTAGAAAGGTCTCATGGGCAGTATAACATAAAATCAAGATAATAATCTGACTCTAGAGTTCAAGCTAAATCTTTACGATGCAACAATATTAACTAATATTTATAGAGCTGTTGGTATGTACTGATTAATTCGATTCTAAGTGATTTACATGTATTCACTCATTCAATCCTTAAAATAACCTTACAGAAATAGGTAGTAGTATGTCCACTTTATAGATGAGGAAACAATGATAAAGTGAATATAGGTGACCTGCCCAAATACAGACACTTAGTAAGTTGTGGTTCCAGAATGTAGATCTGGTTCTAGAGTCTTCAAATTTAACCACTATGCTCTAATGCCTGAACTTTTCTAAATTCCCTGGAGCTCGATGCTGGCTAGCAATTTTGGCATGGCAAGAATAAACATTCTTGTGTAATTGACAACATTTCTGTATTTTCTGGAAGACCAAGAGGATTGTGTTTCATCAAACCATATCTACCAAAGTGCAAAAATATAAAGGAAGAAAACTAAGGTAATTCAAGGAGTCTCATCTCTTTAAAACTTCAGAGCAATGAGCAGTTCATGGTTGCCATTGACATTGGTCCCATGAAACTCCTCAAATGAAATGACTTCTTTGAATCTCACTTAGAACTCTAATAACTCTTTCCTAGTTCTCAGTCAGCTTGACAGTCAGGGACAGTCATTCTGCCTAACAAAAGGAGAAAGCCATTATCAAATGATGGCCTAGCCATGAAGTAGCCTTAGTCTTGGTGTATGCTGATATTTTTATAATCATACATGTAGCCTACATAAATCCTCTTACCCAACAAATCTCCCAAACAGATGTTGAATCATTGTCCCTATTCTTTCATGTACAACTTACACACACACACACACACACACACACACACACATTTTCTCTGCCCTTTGATGTACTTATTTAAATCTTTCTTCCTTTAATTCAGGTATCTCTTCTATGAAGGAAGCTAACTCAGAATTTGGCCCATACTACTTACTATTTGTTCTGTAGTTTTGGTAATTCCATAGTTTCACAATGTACTGTTCCAGGGATGCATATGCACTTTCTTTCCTGAAGACTAGTACAATTCCTATAAGATAAAGCACACATTAAAAAAAAAAGACAGTTAATCAAGAAACTATCCTTTCCTGACTGTTTTTAATCAGATCTCCTGTTTTTATTTCAGTTTTCAAACAAATGATTTTTATTTTCTACATACTTTAGAGAGTGTTAATTCCCTTGACTATTACAGGCATTTTTGAAGTGTTTCTGCATAATTCATACTGAATGTAGTGCTCAGAAGCTGGTATTATTGGGGTATGCATATTAATTATTCATATGCAAATTAAGAACCATGGGACCCAGCACAGCTGGAATGTATAACTCTTGCAGCCTTTTCTAAAGTAGTACATTTCTTGTATCCTTGTGTTATCATTTCTTTCTATAACATTTTCCAATTCACCCAAACAAATGTCTAATTGTATTAAGATCTTAACTTTTGCATTAGCTAAAGCAATTATGAATGTGAGAAGATGGAAATTGTTAATATAAAACAATTACACTTTATGGCTCATCTTCCGCAGTCCCCAGAAGCAGAAATATATGCCTTTTGGATGTTGTTCTTTATGAACCGTGTATTTCAAGCACTTCACCTTTAAGTCTATTTTTCTCTTACTTGAGCATTTTTTATTTATACCCATTGATTTCCCCCTAAAGCAATATTTAGAGAAACATAATTCCAAACTAAAGATGCAATAAGGGTTCACTCGATTATGACCTCCATCCCCACAATCCTCATTTCCTCAGTTGTGACTCCTTCACTGATAGGGATAAAGGGAATAGATATAGAGGCAGAGGGGTAATCATTAAAAGCAGTGGTCTCAGGATACATTACACTACAAATATCAAAAGCATCCTCTGAAATAGATTCAGAGGTGAAACTCTTGGCTTGGACTTTGGAATTGGCACAATCTCTCATTCTGAATATAACAAGTCATCCTAGACCACGAATCCCTGAGACAGAGAGGGATGTCAGGAGGCACTTTAGTCTTGTAGCCCCTGGAAGGCTTACATGACAATTATCAAAATGAGGTCAAGGGTGACAGGAAAGGAAACAAATGGCAAAAACATCAGCTGTGGATCTTCTATTTTAAGAAGACATACTTAGAAAAATTCCACCATTGTTCTGGATTAATATCTGAGTTCATAATTCACTTTTGACTAAAACTATATGGAATGAATAAATCACAGGAATAAAAGGCACCAGCATAGGGGATATAGTCAATGGTGCTGTAATAGCATTCTATGGTGACAGATGGTAGCTATACTGATGGGGAGCATGGCATAATGGATAAAGAAGTTGAATCAATATGTTGTACAACTGAAACTGATGTAACATTTTGTGTCAAGTATATTAAAATTTTTTTTTTCCAAACTATACAGTATTTTAAATTGAAGAAAGCTGGTCTTTGGCAGCAGTGTTGCAGTCACTCCACTTGGTATGCATTTCTTCTCTTAGGGTGCCTTTGCCAATTCCCTAGGCCTCTGGCTATTTGTTTCCTTTCTTCCACAAGTATTCTCTTATTAAAAACTGTACTCCGAAAAGACCTACACTTAGACATTTAGAGTAACAATCAGATTGAAATGGATCAGCTCTCCCAGACAATCTTCACAGAAACAAAAGGCAAAGCCTTAAGAAGATAAAAATATCTAAGCTGCTAGAATTCCAAGGAGCAACATGCCTATGAGACATATGTGTTGCTCAGGCAGAGCTTACAGAGCTGCTTCACGCAGGATGGATAACCCCCCACGGTTTGTTAAGGAAAAAAAAATTATTACTCTTGTTAATAAGACATATGAAGACAAGGACCAGTGTCTCTGGATTCTTATATCTTAAATGTGATGGAATGTCACATAAAACTCACACCATTAAATTTGGGAATCAAATACATTAGATAAAAGACATAAAAGCAAGAAGTTAAGTGAAAAAAAAAAAGAAGTCTAAGCACAAAGATTATTCCATCTCATCTTTTAACTACTACTTCCTTATCTAACACTGTGTCTTCATACCTGATACTCCTCTTTTTATTTAGAATTATTGCCTAGTCCAGGCCTTCATCATTTGAGACTTAGATTCTGTCAACTGCCCTTAAACTGGACTCCTGGAGCCCATCCTCTACGGCTCCATTAGAATTTGAGCAAGTAACTCCAGAGTGTGGCTCCTTAACAGAACAAAAACAAATAACAACAAAACAGTGGAAAAAAGCTAGGTGGAATGAGAAACTGAAAATAGCCAGAGGCATACCAAGTTGGTACATATGTCTAGTACCATATGTCTCTCACTCCTGCTCATGATTGTCCCACTGGTATTGTAGTCCTGGGATTAAGATTACAAAATCTAGAGTTCCTGGGCTGATTCTGGTTTCCAGCTACTCTTCCCCAACCGAGCCATTCTTCAGGAGGCTTAACATACATTTTCTAAAGTATTATATTTATCATCATATGACTCTAATTAGTGGTCCTCTGTTTCCATTTATGAATGCCTCTGCTTTCAGATGCATATACCTCTAGTCAATTCATGCTTTTCTACAGCTCCCCATATTTCTCCCACAAAGACCCACTGCCAGTCCAGTAAGAACCGTCTCCTCATGAAATCCCAGAGTTTTCTGGGATTTTAAACATTCTGTCCTTTCACTTTAAATTTTTCTTCCCTTTCTTTTAAATTCTTATGCACTCTTCAGAAAGGATTATACCCATGCAATTTTCTACATTTGTCTGGGCCCTTGCAGAACCCACAATCTAGCCCTTTATTCTATACTGCCTTGAATTGTTTCATATTTTGGAGTCTTCTTTCCTTAACTACATTGTAAGTTAAATAAAGCACATTGGGCAAGTTATCTTGGGAAACTGAACACATGTCTTTACCTCTACTTACTTGAAGTCCATTAAATTGAAATTAGATAAATTAAATAGATATACACTCATTAGAATAAAGAGAATGGGAGAAGAGAGGGCAATCAAGAATTTTGGAAGATGGATAAGTAAAAATCTGAATTGACTGAGTGGATAAAACCAAAATCTGAGTGTTTGACCCAGAAAAAGATTAGAAACAAGTTGACACATGCTATGGGGAGAATTAGAGGCATAACGTACCTTGAGGGAAGGAATTTAACACTAGTATTATTGGGTTATATTCTGGATTAGGAGTAGTAAAATGCCTCAGATATCCTCCTAAGTCCCTTGTCACCGGGCAATTCCCCTCCCCCATCCCAGATGGAGGGCCTGGAGATTTGCTTACTGCAACAACAAGAGATACTCTGTGCTTATGGCTGCCAGGCAGTAGATACTGGAAACAATCACTTAGTTAATAAAGGGATTCTAGGGGCACCTGGGTGGCTCAGTCGGTTAAGTGTCCAACTTCAACTCAGGTCACGATCTTGCAGTCCATGAGTTCAAGCCCCACATCAGGCTCTGTGCTGACAGCTCAGAGCCTGGAGCCTGCTTCCGATTCTGTCTCCCTCTCTCTCTGCCCCTCCCCCGTTCATGCTCTGTGTCTCTCTCTGTCTCAAAAATAAATAAACGTTAAAAAAAATTTTTTTTAAATAAAGGGATTCTAACAAATGCCAAAATGAACTGTGACTTTATCACCTTCCACAGTTTAGCTCCCAGATTGGTGGTATCCACCCGTTCAGAACCTGAAAATATATACTTACTATTTCTCTTTAATTTACAATCCCTCCCAAAAGGAGGCATCTGGGTGGCTCAGTCGGTTAAGCTTCGCACTTTGGCTCAGGTCATGATCCCTGGGTTCAGCAGTTTGAGTCCCACTTCCAGATCTGTGCTGACCACTGGGAGCCTGGAGCCTGCTTCAGATTCTGTGTCTCCCTCTCTCTCTGCCCCTCCCCCACTCATGCTCTGTCTCTCTCTCAAAAATATAAATAAATAGGGGCACCTGGGTGGCTCAGTTGGTTAAGCGTCCGACTTCAGCTCAGGTCATGATCTCACGGTTCCTGGGTTCAAGTCCCCCTGCATTGGGCTCTGTGCTGACAGCTCACAGCCTGGAGCCTGTTTCAGATTCTGTGCCTCCCTCTCTCTCTGCTCCTCCCCTGCTCTCACTTTGTCTCTCTCTCTCTCTCTCTCTCAAAAATAAATAAAGATTAAAAAAACATTTTAAAAAATAAATAAATAAATAAAATTTCTTATAAATAAATCAAAAGCCAAAGAGTACTTGAAATTTTGAGGAAAGCTTTCAGCATAAAAGAGAGATTCCAATAAATAAGTTGGAAAACAAAATAAATGATTACAGCATAAACAAGGTAGAAAGCAGAATAAAATATCAAAATAAAATCACAATTCATATACTAATATTTAGCAGAATATTATAACAAAAAATTAAGAAATTGGGTAAATTTTCATCTAACCACAATTGTTTCAACTGCTATGATAGTAATGCTCAAATAATTTCTTACCTTTTTTGCTTATCAAGTAAATGAAAGGTAAATTAATTTCTCTTTCATTTTTATTGAATAAGTCTGCTATACATTTTCTTGCATATCTGGATATCAAGAAATTTTTAAGGGTCATATTTGATGCTACTCAGAGCTTGCTTATAAAGCAAAACTCCAGTATTTTTCTAAACAATGCTCTGAGCCCTCTGAAGCAGCTTCTCTTCTGTTTTTTTTTCCTTGCTAACCAGCCTTACTTCCTAGAACACCTGTTTTCAACAGTGAGTGCCATTATTACCTCAGACTTCTCTAACAGCACTTTTGTAAACCTCCATTCAATCATTTCTTGCAACCTATTTTTTGATGGAATATTTTAGAACAAATATAACAAGTTAAATATAGTTAAGTTATATATTTCTCCACACTGACACCCAGCTGTCCTGCTAGTAACTTTTCAGATGACAGGCATAATACTGTCAGGCATAATATCTCACTCTGGTTCTTCCTCAGGTTTCTGGAAAATTTAGAAACCAGACTGAAGTAACCAGCCCAACTTTTTTGGCTGATCATAATTACATAATCCTTGACCATATAAAATTTGAACATCTTCAGCTCATTGTCAATGAATTCATTTTAATAGACACTGGGTTGAATTATCTTTAATCAAACCACATTTGGGTTAACCAAAGAGTAAAGGAAAGAATAATGTAATGTTTAGAATTCTCCTATTAAAAATGGCTATACTGTTCAAGTATTTAGTAGGTGAGCAACTGTCATGGCATCTAGGTTTTTCACGGAATTATACATTTACTACCTGGAAAGACTCAGCCTTGTTTTCTGATATGAGTTTAATAGCACTCAAAAACCCTAGGGTTTAGTAATAAGAATTTGGTGTTTATGGCCAAAATTTGAGCAGCTAGCTCATCAGAAAAAAATGCCTTACCTCTTCAATTTAATAAAAAGTACTTGCAAAGAAAACATCTTTAAAAAAAAAAAAACATGGAGGTGGTAAGAAAAAAAAAAGTACTTTTATTATATTTAAGGCCTGAAGTTATTGTCTGATTTTAACCAGCAGATCAGCTTTCACACTGTTTCTTTAGCTGAGGTTTTGGAGTTTAAGGTCAATTTTAATTAACAGTTGAAGAGTGAATCCAAAACATTCAAAACATGAGGTTCTCTGAGATGATTTTTGTTGTATGTAGTTTCCATTTTGGTATCTTGCAAAGATACCCCTGACATTTTTGTGGGTTTTGTATTATTTTATTATTTTATTTTATTTTATTTTATTTTATTTTATTTTATTTTATTTTATTTATTGTATTTTTGCGGAAGCAACACTAAAGAAAAACATTGCTGGTATCAAAATTCCAGCTGATCTCTATTCACTTTGATTTACCCCATAACTAGATACAAAGTCAGCAAGTGATGTGAACTGGAGAGTTGAACAATTAGCTAGTAAATATTGTCTCTGAAGCTACTTTTCTCCCAATTGTTTCTTAGTATCATGATTATCAGAACAATTACTTCCTCTTTTCTATTGTAGATGTAGCCATATCTCAGTCCCTGTGGCACAAATGTTTAATAAAATGGTCCTGGTGCGTTAGAATTTCATTGTTGGCAAAACACAGCATTTGATCAGATTCCTAAAATAAAGTCCTTAATTTTATGTATATAATATCGTGCTTGAAAGCTACAACACAGGAGGTTTGTGATTTCTAACAGGAGTTTTGAAGTTGCATCTCTGAATGTATTTGCAGTGGAGGGATAAAAAGGTTTGAATCTGGGTTTTAGTCACTCTGTAAAAATGGGATAGAATCCTCACCAGTTACAGTTTGGTTCAGATGTCAATACTGATGACGCTATCCATATGACATGGGTATGAAAAGATTTCCCACCCACATAATGAGCTTTCTTGGGGAGAACCGGGTGGCTCCTATTCAGGTCCAAAATGACTTGAAAGAGTAGGGAAAGGAGATTGGCTTAGGTGTTCACCGTGGTTAAGGATGGTGGATTGGGTGAGGGTGTGGCGTGTGCCAGCACTTTTTGTGGTTGGAACTTCTTGCCAGAGGGAGCACTGTGCTTTCTTATCCACTTATGCAGATGTTGAACAGAAGGGGAAGAAAGAGGTGTGTACCTTAGGGGCTTTCAGTAGTCAAACATCAAAATAAAATCAGACTACTTATTGTAATTTGCATATAACCTTCCCTTTATAATGAAAATATGGTATCAATTTACTGATCATAATTTGCAAATTTCCTAGACTTCATTAGTTGTTGATTGAGACTGATACATTATTTTAAAAGGTGAAGTCTTCATTAATTATGCTTATCAAATAGAAGTAAATGATGTGCAAGTTACTATAGATAGTGATGATTTGCCTATGGCTTTAATTCATTTGTACTTTTTAAAGTGTCTGTTTATTGCCCATGTTACTATAGACCAGTGGTTTTCAAACCTTAACATACCCAAAAATCACCCGAACATCTTGTTAAAATACAGATTGTTGGGACGCCTGGGTGGCTCAGTTGTTAAGCATCTGACTATGGCTCAGATCATGATCTCTTGGCTACTGAGTTTGAGTCCCACATCCAGTGAGCTCAAGCCCTACATTTCTCTCACTTTCTCTCTCTCTCTCTCTCTCTCTCCCTGCCCCCTGGGATTCTTTGTGTCTCTGCCCCTTGCTCACTTGTGCCCAATCTCTCTCTCAAACAAACAAACAAAACACACAGACATTTCTGGACCTCATCTTCAGAGATTCTGATTTAGTAGGTCTGAGGCGGGGGCCCAATAATTTGCAGTTCCAACAAGTTCCCAGGTAATGTTGATTCTTTTGGTCTAGGGACCATACTTTGAGAATGACCAGTCTAGAGTTTTTGAGGGCGTGTGTGTGTGTGTGTGTGTGTGTGTGAGTTTTGGGGTTTTAATAATTTGTTTCTCAGTATTGTGTCCCTTTAAGGGTTTTTGGCTCTTTGAGTATCATTGAATAATGACTTTGGGCTGTTCATATTAAAAGGCAAATACCCTTTTAAAAGCTAAAGAGCTATTTTGTTACTTTCTAGGGTAGATGGAGCTCATACTAGAATAGGCTCCTAACTATTACTATTTTGTGATATTTATACTAAAATATAACTTGATAAATTTAATTGTGACATTGGATATTCATAAAAATTATATGATCTGTGGGATTTTTTCTGGGGGTAATACTAAAGACTCCATAATTAAATTAAACTAGTAGCTCTTGAAAACTTTGGTGGAATTGAATAATTCCCATTTGTACTTGTAACTAATTTCTTCTTACCATTTTTGGATTTAGTCTTCAGTTTCAACATTAGATATTTGGTGTAGTGAGACAAGATGGTAGAATAGAAAAAAAACACATGAAACTAGGAGTCAGGAAATACAGATTCGAGATTAATTTTGCCACTAATTTTTCATGTGATCATGTGCAACCTATCTAAACCAGGTGGCAAATTTTTCTGAAAAGGCAAGATAGTAAATGAAATATTTTAGGCTTTGCAAGTTACATGATCTGTCAAAATACTCAGCTCCATTCTAGTAGCACGAAAAAAGCCACAGATAATATAGAGGAGTGGATGAGTTTGTGTTCCAATAATACTTTATTTATAAAAACATGATTGTCTGGATTTAGTCCACAAGCTACAGCTTGCCAATTTCTGATTTAAACATAGGGTTTTTTTTGTTTGTTTTCTTGTTTGTTTGTTTTTTGTAATCTGTGAGAGGAATACGTTGAACTAGATTGTTCTTAGTTCCTCTTTGGCAGCAAACATTCTGTGATACTATATCTTGGTGAACTTTGCTCATTGCTTACTAAGTCTATTCTCACACAACAGAGAGATGCACGTACATATCAGAATCACTCTGTATAAATTGCACCATCCACTCGAAAGGGGAGATTTCAGCTGTCATTTCTGGTAGAGACAATGCCTTATTCCAACACCATCTACACTAGTAGGCAATAGTAAAATGTAAAAGAGTAATTAGAAATTGTTAGAAGCAGATAGACTATAGTATGTAATATATCAGAATATGATACCATTTTATCATTTACTAACTATTAGCAGTGGTATAATTATTTTTATTGCTATAACAGAAAGTTACATGAGGGATGGTTCATAGAAAGAGAGACTGGGTTTGAAGTATA
Source organism: Acinonyx jubatus (assembly GCF_027475565.1). Lineage (NCBI taxonomy): Eukaryota > Metazoa > Chordata > Mammalia > Carnivora > Felidae > Acinonyx > Acinonyx jubatus. The sequence goes on along the minus strand of NC_069388.1, from coordinate 70,004,230 downwards.
GAGGGTTTGTTTGTTTGTTTTTTTAAATAAGATTTCCTATGAGTAAACGGCAATGTTTAGAGTCCGAGAAGAAAGAATAAACACAATTGACATTTGAGCAAATAGCAAGAGTAACAGGACTAGAAGTCATGTTTCCGAGCCCATGTCTAGATGTGTAGATTGGTTCAGAGGGGGCACACATGCCAAGTTTCACCGAGAGACTGAACTCGTTCACACAAGGGTCAGACAAGGACGGGAATTTAGAAAGAATTGGAACAACTTCTCAGGTGAATTACTACTGGAAAGTGGAAATTGAGGGACGACTGTTGGGTTTATCGCAGGAGTTGCCTTCTGTCGACCCCCACTGGTTTCGAGGATCGTTTTTCCATATGGCACATAAGGGCCACTAAATGCTTGACTACATGAGAAAATGACCCATACAGAAGGCATCCTGTGAGTTCTGAAGAGCAGGCAGTCTCTTCTTTAGGTGCTCTCAGGAGCCAGCACAATTTTAACACCACCATGTAAATTCCCTAGCAGACTTCTCGACTCTTGGCAAAGTAGGTTTTTTATTTTCTGTCCACTCCTCCTTTAATGAATCAGGAAAATATCTGTCCTCTGAATTATTAAAGACATTTACAACTTAGGTTCTTACCTTTTATGTGTGATGAGAGCCAGTGATGTGCCTTATTATTTTCTTTGTACATCTGTATCCTGTGTATCTAACAAAAAACCCAGTACTCAGTAAATGATACAGAACTTGGTCAAATGTTAAAAATTATCTTAAAAGTCTAGTGAATTAAAGTAAATTGAAAGATGAATTTTGCCCTCTGTGTCCAACATTCTCTGAATTTTCGCCTTGGCTTTGGTCTGCACCTGAAGTTAGTCTGGTCATCTGCCATGGAAAACAAAAGACTGGCTCCCTAACTTGTAAAATCTTCCTTCACCCCTAAGATTTAGGTATCTGTTGCAGTAGTTTGGTATAAAAAAATATACTGAAAAGGAAAGCTTTTAATCTGATGTTCGAGTTAAAATGGGAACATGTTTTTTCATGTATAGAATTCACATTTGATTATTTAAAAATATTTTCTCATGATGGGGCAAGATGAGATCAGATTTACGTTAGATGACAAAAACCTTGAGTGTGCTATACAAATTCTTTTGTACTAAAATATGAGATTATTGGATGTAATTAATTTTCAACATAAGGGCCTCTAATTCGAGATCCTTGCACAATCTATAACATGAGCAAAAGAATTATTGGGTTCCCACTGAGGGCAGGGTTAGAGCTAAGAATGTTTGGCATTTCCCTAAATATATTTGGTGTAAATAACAATATCAAGTTGATCTAATAGTCAACTTATTGTAGATTTTAAATGTCATGGGTCAAAGAGGAATTCTTTCCCAATTTCCCTGCTTCTAGCCTGAATCCTCAGCCATTTTTGCCAGAGAATTCATTCTAACTTGATAACACGATCTTTTTTTTTTCCTTGACCAGCATTTTTCAGTGTTTATACACTGCCCCAAAGATAACATCCAGATTAATTTTCACATTATACAATGCTTTTCACATTATGGCTTCCGGCTCTGTGTTCATTCTCATCTCCCACCATTCTCTGTCTCCTTACACTTTATAACTGAAGAATACAAACAAAGAACCTGCTCTTTCCAAATTCCTTTGCAATGGGCATATTATTACTTCCACTTGAAATGCTTTTCATATCAACCAACTTAGATATTTCTTGACCATTCTATTTCAGTTCAGATGCTTGGCCTTCTGTGAACAATTCTCTGATTTCTAACAGACTTGGCATCTCTTCTTTGCTTCCATTGTTTTAGTACAAATAAACATTCAAAATAAGCATCTTGAATTTTGATTATTTTAATACAATATGTAGAAATGTTAACATCTGTTTTTCTAGTAGTTTATGTTGTGAGAAAATTCTCTGTGGTTTTATCATACCCCTGCATAGTTCAGGCCTTTTGAGCAAAGGGCATTGTAAGGACGTTTGCATAACAGATAACCTTGGAAGCTAGATATTGCACCCTTCCAAAGATAAAATGTCCCTCTCCAGAGATGCCTTTTCTCTGTGCTGCAGAAATTTGTTTAATGAGTAATCTCTCTCTGGGACCCAGTATGGACGTGTGTGTCAGCAGCCTATAAAAGCTAAGAGCCTCCTAATTTTGGTATCTTAACCCTGTAATGACAATCCACTGCAGGCACAGGTAAACATTGGCCTTCATCCCATTGTTCTATGGGGATAGTGGCTTCTGGAGCAAGAGCTAAAATTTATTGTTCTTGATACTGTTCTTCACTGTGAGTAATAAACTGTGCTTCTGACTCAGCATGTCGTGTTCCTCAGTATACGTATATGAAACTGTGGCAGGATAACATGCTAGGTTACAAGTAGTGTAAAATCTCAAACCCTTCACAGTTTCTAGCTTTATAAGGTTTGAGACCTGGCACAGTGGCCTGGCATGTAGTATCAGTAAAAATTATGAATGATGTTGAAACTGACTATAAAGATTATTGATGTACTGTCTAGCATATATGCACATTTCATCATCTTTGAGCTATTTCATTTTATTAAAGCTTATTTATTTATTGTGTGTGTGTGTGAGAGAGAGAGAGGGAAAGAGAGTAAGAGCACAAGTAGAGAAGGGACAGAGAGAGAGGAAGAGAGAGAGAATCCCAAGCAGTCTCTCATGCTGTGATCATGGAGCCTGACAAAGGATTTGATCTCACAACCATGAGACTGTGACCTGACTGTGCCAAAATTCACAAATGGATACTTAAAATGACTGAGTCACCCAAGCACCCCTGAGCTATTTTATTAATCTGTACTGAAAATTTATAGTAATGCAAATGATTCTTTACTTAATTGCCTTGAGGGTATCGACCAGTTTTACACCCATTTATAAATTCATGTCAGCATGAATTTGCCTCAATTACCTACAGAATGTATTGTATACATGTATATACATGTATTTGTTTGTATTTTCCTTTGACTTGGTTTTAACATCTTATTGGCTCCACCATTAAGGTGGTTAGAAAAACTTTCGATGTGTGTTTATTTTGTAGTTATGTTAAAGTTATGATTTTAAAAACATTATTCTTTAATACTAGTGACATATCCTTAACATCATTAAGTGTTGTCCAAGAATTTCCAGTGTGTATGTGCATGCTTGTGTGTGTGTGTTTGTGTGTGTGTGTGTGTGTGTGTGTGTGTGTGTAGGGGTGTGTGTGGAAGAGCTATTCTATTTTGCTGTTTTAGACTTTCCCCATTCTCCTTTTATTGGCATTTTCCAAATCTACAGATCACAGAATGTCTATAGTCCTTGCAATACTTACACTATCTTATGTTTTTACCATGGACTGCAGATTTTGTAACATTTAAAAGGTGCTGGAAAATACATATGGTAAAGTAGACAAAGGAGCCTCCTAACCTGACCAACCCTTTGCACTATAAGTCAAAATAACACAGATTTTAGGTTTGTAAATTAGATAACTGAACACTTATTATATATTTTTTAAAGGGAATCTAAGCATGGGAAATATCTTGGTAGAATGAGTCATATCCATGCTGTTCCAAGACTGAGCAAATATCCAGAAGGTACACACGTTTGAACAGCTGTTGGCTATGCATTTTGCCAAAAGCAAGCTTACCTCCGGGAAATTATAAAGTCCTTTATCCCAAGTTCCATTAAAAAGAAAACTGGAAAAGAATATTTCCCACAAAAATTTTAATTCAGAAAATGAAATTAAAATGAGAAAACCCTTACTTGCTATCACCTATTCAGATTTACTCTTCTACTTGTGAGAAGAACAACGAAAATAGAAATCCATATATAAAGAAATATTATATTGTAAAACAATAGCAACAAACAATAACCACCTTTAAAAAATACTATATTCAGAAATTATCCATTTCTTCACTAATGTCCTTTATTTAGGGATCGAATTCAGGATCTGGTTAGACTTAGATATTCTGTCTCCTTAGCTTTCTATAAACTCTGACCATTACTCTGTCAATCATGGTTTGGACATATCTGAAGAGCACTGGAATTTTGTAGAATGTCCCTCAGTTTGGGATTGTGTGATGTTTTCTCATGATTAACCTGATATGTATGCTCAGTAATGACTTCCTGGGAAAAGTACTACCAGAGGTAACTTGGATTCATCACATCAGGTGGCTCACAATGATGATATGTTTTCTTACTGGTAATGTTAACCTTGATTGTTTGTCTATGGTGGTATCTGAAAGGTTCCTTCACTGTGTGGTTAGTATTGATCTCCTTGTAACTGAGGAGATAAATATTGTAAGAGAGCTCATTTATGTCTATGCAAATATCTTGTTTTCCCATAAAACTTTGACCCACTATTTTTAGTGCCTATTGGTAGATGGTGCCTACAGCCATCACTGCTGAGGATTTCTCCTGGTTATTTTCTATGTTCCTCATTCCTTCTACATATAGTAATTGGAATTCTTTTCTAAGAGTTGGCTCTTTTCACCCATTTATTTATTTATTCAGTTAATTATAAATATTTTATACTTTGAATTATAATCCAATACTGTCCAAATTAATTTTGTAGCTCAAATAGTGCCAGCTTTGGCTATTTGGAGCTCTGTCAAGTTCATTCCTAAACTTTTCAACTTATTCTCATATTTTTTTCCCCTAGCACCATAATATGCACTAGGATCATTTTATATTTTCTCTGCCTCCTCCTGAAATCAATGACCTCTCCAAAAAGCCCTGGTCCTTTTAATAGAGTAATACAGTTACCATTTCTTAAACTTGCACATTTGATAAATGATTCTTTTTCAAGGTTTTATGCAGGAATTTCCTAGTATTTCATAATGGTGTATGATTTTATTGAGATGTTTTTGTATATTTCCATTAAAAAATGTAAATAGCCTAATATACACGAAGAGGTAACTGATTTCATGTGTGGTCTTCTGTGAGACAATGTACTCCTCAAGAGAAAAAGGAATAGAAAAAGAAAAGAAATTATGAGTTTCCATAAAAAGAGTCAATATATATTGAATTCTACCTTATAAAGAGTACTGTGGGAAATGTTGCTATAAGGAAAAGATGTGGCTCCTGCCCTTAAGAAGTTGTGCTGTCCAGGATACCATTTAACAAATGAGTAAGTGCTAGTATACCATGAGATCACAAAGGTCATATGTTGCATTGTATTCCAATGTTTCAACGTATTTCTCTTTCAATTACTCTTTTTAAAAGTTTATTTATTTATTTATTTATTTATGTTAAGAGAGAGAGAGAGAGAAAGAGGCAGAGAGAGGGAGAGAGAATCTCAAGCAGGCTCCTCACTGTCAGTGCAGAGCCTGACATGGGGTTTGATGAGGGACTTGATGCAGTGCTCAAACCCACAAACCATGAGATCATGGCCTGAGGTGAAATCAAGAGATGGACATTTAACCAACTGAGCCAGCCAGGAACCTCTACTTCAATTATTTTTATTAGATCTCCTCTCCTATAAAAGAGAGCCCACTCTTTATAAACACCATCTAAAACAGAATTCCTTCAGGAATTTTTTTCTTTATGAGTTTATTTCTTAGATGGTCATTGAACATCTACCATTTGCAAAACAGAGACAAGATAGGAACAACATAACTAAGGCATCTTTCTTATTTTTAAAGAATTTTCAATTTATAGGGCTCAATCCTTCCTGGCCTCCCAAGTCCACCACCTGATGTGATGAACCCAATTCACCTCTGTAGTACTTTTCCCGGGAAGTCATTACTGAGCATAGATATCAGACTAATCATGAGAAAACATCACACAATCCCAAACTAAGGGACATTCTACAAAATTCCAGACTAGTGCTCTTTAGATATGTCCAAACCATGAAAGACAGAGTAATGGTCAGAGTTCACAGGAAGCTAAGGAGGCAGAATATCTAAATGCAATCAGATCCTGAATTCAATCCTGAAATGAAGGACATTGGTGAAAAGATGGATGAACTCTGAATACAGTATTTTTTTAAGGTGGTTGTTTGTTGCTGTTGTTTTACAACATAATAATTTGTATTTGTTTTACATTTTAAATCCTGAAAATGCCTAGGTACAGTAATAACCCTCAGAGAAAATGTGTAATATTTTCTGTTTGCCTTATTTTCTACTTAGTCTCTGTGGGTTTGCTTCATCCTATCATCTTACAGTTTTAGTATGCTTCAGTAAATGTTTAGCATCATCTCATTTACTCTTACAGTACTGACCAGTGGTATTTAGTGGTATTTAGTGTTATTATTGCTTATTTCATTGCCAACATCAAATGCATTTAGTAAAAAGAATACAAGTCTCTTAGAGTCAAAGAACCAGCCTCTCTACTTTTCTCTTTGGTAAAAAGTTGGTAATATTTCATAGGGGTGTAATGTAGATGAAATGAGCTCTTACATGTAACATTTAGACAGGAACTTGGAATATAGTAAACACCTAATGTTATTAATTTTTAACATGAGTTTATGAGTAACATTAATATTATATGTAATAAAGAGTATAGAGTGTTTACAATGCAGTGAGTAGCACTGAAGAGGAGAGTAATATAGTTATATTTGGAAAACTGAAGTTTAAGTGTGGACCATAAGCCAATGTCACTTTTTTTTTAATTTTTATTTTTTTAATTTTTTTTAATTTTTTTTATTTTAGAGGGAGAGAGTGCAAGTAGAGGACAGGAACAAAGGGAAAGAATCTTAAGCAAGCTCCACACTCAGCACGGAGCCCAATGCAGGGCTCCATTCTATGACCCTGGGATCATGACCTGAGCCAATATCAAGAATCGGATTCTCAACTAACTAAGCCACATTGGCGCTCTCAATGTACTCTTCTTGACTGAACACTCTTCTGTCTCTTTTCATCCTCCTCACACAAATTTAATTCTTCTTGCTGCAAAAGCATTTGAAGAAATGAATTTTCAAATAAAATTAAGTTGATTACCATCTTTGAGCTCCACCTAGTTAGTGAAAAACCAATGATGTTAGACTCAACAAGTAAATGGTAAATGCCTTTTTCCTTCTAGTCTCCTCTCTCTACAAGGGTTTGGGTTCTATTGTGCAGCCCATGTTTTTTTATTTTTGTTGTTTTTGGTTTTTTCTACTGTTTATTTATTTATTTATTTTTGAGAGAAAGAAAGCACAAGCAAGGGACAGGCAGAGAGACAGAGAGAGATAGACGCAAAACCTGAAGCAGGCTCCAGACTCCAAGCTGCCAGCTCAGAGCCCAACACAGGGCTCAAACACATGTACTGCGAGATCATGACCTGAGCCAAAGTGGGACCCTCAACCAACTGAGCTGAGCCACCCAGGTGCCCTGTACAGCCCATGTTTTCAAAGATGCACACAATGGTATTTGAGATTACATAATTTTCAATTACTGTTATGTAATATTAAAAATAAACAAAATATTTATGAAATATATATAAAGTATGAAGAATTATCTACTAACCACCTCATTAAGTAAATAAGAAATTATAATTACTTCGGTAAAGTCATTCATGTGATCTTCCTTCATTCCATGGCTTCCCTTCTCCATTATTTCTAAGTTGTTCTTATTCTTTCACTGCTTATCCTCATAGTTTCATAAATTAAATCTGTGTGCCTGAGTTGTCAAGTTTTGCATCTTTGATCTTGTATAAATGAAAACATACTGTATGGGTACTGTAACTTGTTCTTTTACTAAAAGAATAATGTCAAAATTTATCCATTTTGTCATGTGCATCATATTTTATTCATTTTATTGCAGTAAAAAAGTCTTACGTATGAATATACCACAGTTTATTTTTCCAATCTACTAAATGATAAAAACTTGGTTTTCAGGTTTTTTCATTTAAAACAGGCTTTGGTTTACCAGCTTTATTGTTTTATTGCATATGATTTTAATACTTGTGGATAAGAGTTTTAGAGTGAAAGTGTAGAAGTAGTATTTTGCAAAGTTACCCACATTTTTAACTTTGTCATATAATGCCAAATTCTTTTTGAATTTGGGGTACCGATTTGCAATACCAGAAGTAGAACATTATTATTTCTGTTACTCCCCATTCTTGCCATTAGTTTTTTCATTTTTGCCAGTATGTGAGGTATGAAATTATATTTTGTGATGTCTTAAATTTACATTTAACTATTTAGTAAAAAAGTGAAGAATGCTTATGTTTATTGGTCAGTTATGGGTCATCCTTTTCCATGGATGATCATTCAAAGTTTTTATCAGTCTAGGAATTTGATTAGAACTGCATTGAAATAATAACTTGTTTCAGAATTCATATTTAATATAAATGAGACCAAATTGAGATTTTATCTTTCTGGGCTGTATTCTAGATAATTAATTCAAATTTTTATTCTAGTTTATCAATTGAGTATTCAGCTGATTTTATCCATGTCAAATCTGCTGTTGAGCTTTAAATATAAATATTGCATTTTTCATATTTAAAAGCTCAATGTACATTTATTTTTGATCAGCTTGGGTTGTTTTTTGTTTTGTTTTGTTTGTACTATTTCTTGCAATTGACTTCTATTTTCAATCCCCTCTAGTATTTTGTGAGTCATATTGAACACGTAAATTTTATAATCTTTGTCTAATTATTCCAGTGTGTATAGATAGTGTCCATGGGTCTGATACTGCTATTTGTGGCATCTTTCACTCATGGTGATTTCTTTGTGTTCTGTGATTTTTACTATAGTATCATGGTTTTTAAAACTTTGTAGGAGGGGCACCTGGGTAGGTAAGTTGGTTAAGCATCTGACTCTTGATTTCAGCTCAGGTCATGATTTCCTGATTCCTGAGTTCAAACCCCGCATCCGGCTCTGTGCTGATAGTGCGGAGCCTGCTTGGGATTTTCTCTCTCTCTCTCTGCCCCTCCCCCACTCATAATCCCTCTCTCTCTCTCTCTCTCTCTCTCTCTCTTTGTCTCTCTCTCAAAAAATAAATAAACATTTAAAAAAAAAACTTTGTGGGAATTACTTGAAGTCTGCATTGAAGGTGAGCATGTCAGCTTCTGCCATGGAGACCAGTCATCAGAGACCATCACAAGCCAAACTCCCTACTTGAGGCCACTCAGGCCATCCAGGTAATACGCAAAAATGCTGCAGTACCTTTGAATGTCAGATTATAGTTATAATTTTTCAGGGGACATACCTTTCTTCCCTCCACTGAGTACCAATGCAGGGATTTCCTCATTTTTAGGCAAGTATGGGTTTCACTGCAGTTCATGCTCTAGGCCATTTCTACTGATGCACCCACTTTGGATAGCCTAAGAGGAAATGAAAAACCCAAGTTCAAGTTCCCCAGATTTGGCAAATGCAAAAACATCCTCTACATGAAAATCCATTTCTGCTTTAGGTTTCTCTTCTGACTTACTTTTAAGCCTCTGAGATATACATTACATTCTTCTACATGTTAAGTTATCAGTGTGTGTCTGTGTGTAACATCTACTCTAATATTTTTAGTTGTTTTCAGAGGACAAGTCTTCTAGGCTCTTAGTGATGGTAGAATGAGAAAGGGAAGATTCTTCGTTATTTTCTAGTGTGGGCAGACTTGTATTCAATTTGAAGAGAAATTAGCTCAGCTGTCCCAAAGCAGAGATCCATGCTCCAATGAAAAGAACTCAAATGAGGTTGTTGCTGCCAATCTGACACAGAAAAAAAATCATGTTTCTAAAATATTAGTACCAAGATACTAGATTCCAAACTGGCAAGGCTCTACTGCTTCTACCTGCTCCCATACAATGTTTACTTAAAATCTTAGGAAACAGTGCATGATGTTTATTGTGAGAATCTGTCCTGTTATGAAATATGTGTTTTCCTCTGCTCTGGACCCCTTTGTGTGGTGGTAGCTTTCATTCCACTTCTTTCTTCCTCATGTTTTGATAAAAAACAGATTAGAGAGTTAATTTCTGCATGTGCATTTTTTGCCTTTACCTAAATAGAGGCAAACCTGCTGAAATTACACATGCAATGAATATTAAATTTCCAAATGCTTTCCAAATTATCTGGAAATAGTAAAGGAGAAAGGGTCAAAAGGGTTTAATGTCATTCATTAAAGACCCCAAGGTCTTTCTCTTAAATACTTCCGAGTCACAAGATAAATATCTATAATGACTTAACCAAGGTATGAAACCAGAGGATCCTCTATGCAGTGTCATGGCAAACATACCTGTCTATTAATAAAATATGCCTTTCAATAGGCATGTTCTTAAATGGACATTATGAAAGACACTGAAACTATCTCTCCAGCTTCTTTTATTGATGGTTATGATTTTTTTTAAAGGGCTATGTTAGGTTTTTCCAACGGTCATCTTGGAATTTTAGAGCAGCAAAGGCCTTTTTCAGGCCACTTTTCCTCATATCTGGCTGGCTAATCATCAGAATTAACTGGCAAGACTTCTGGGAATTCAAGAATTCACATTCCTGCCTCTCCCCTCTAACTGTTATTGAAATAGTGGGGATGAGGTCTTGGCATCTGTAGTTTTAAACAGCTTCCCATTAAATCTTGGTGAAGAAATGATAGATCAAATCTAGCCATCTAACTATATCAACGAAGCAACTGAGGCGTTGGTAGAACATTGGCAGAAGCCACATATTTTTCTCTCCATTGGGCTAAGCTGATGCTTTTTCACTACTTACGTAACTTATAATATTGTTCTTGGTATATCACTGAAACAGGCACATCCAAAAGATTATTTGGGGAAAATTGAGTTACAATCCCTTGGAAGTAGTTGTATTTACAAGTTTGTATTACTATTAAGTCTAATTTATCCCATCTTAGTTCTTCAGAACATCAAAAAGCAGAAGATCTTAATAATGGGGTTGAGAGTTACCCTTTATTGCTGCACAGATTCATTTTCTCTCTCTTTGTTTCAAGTTTTTGTTCATTTATTTTGAGAGGGAAAGCACAAGTCAGGGAGAGGAAGAGAGGGAGAGAGAGAGTCACAAGCAGGCTCCACACTCTTAGTGCAGAGCTTAACAGGCTTGAACCCACAAACTATGAGATCATGACCTGAGCCAAAGTCTGATGCTGAACAGACGGAGTCACCCAGGTGCCCCTGAGCAAATTTATTTTCAAAATGTTGTAGAATTGCTTTGAGTCTTAACACTTCTGGGAGTATAAACAATTTCTTAGACATCTGTTTATTGTCATTTGGGTCTCTAATATCCATTGTATGTACACAAAGAGGACTATTAAAATTGCTTAAGTTTATATTAAATTCAGCTTTTGAAAATTATAACCTAAATGATTTACTTTTTTAAGCTCTAAATTTAACTTATTCAAACTTTTGTTCCATTCACAGAGATAGTCAATTTAGTATTAAAAGAAGACATATACCTTTCACTTTTTCATTTTGAGAAATGTTTGATTTCTCAAGTTTAACAGATTACAATTCCTTAAAAACTAGTCTCATTTATAAATGTAGTTATACTCTCATGAATATACTAAAACCACATTCTAGATTTAATACATTAGGTTTCTAAAAAGCATTTCTACCGATTGACAGGGCAACCATAATAATCTAACAATCAAGTTCATCCTAGGTCTTAAGCAACTGTAGTGAATCTAACAACTAAAACTAAACAAGGTAATGTAACAGTTTCTCATATACTGTTAAATACAGTCAACCAAAAAGATCAAATTCTCTTACACCTTCCAAATTAAAATCAAAAGCTTGAAAACAATTTCAAGAATAATAATACTTAAAAAAAATCAGTAAATAATGCAAATAGATTATCAAACAATGTTAATGTTAAACATTGTGATTACTTCATCTCTATACTAATTACATCCTTTTTTTAATTTTTTGATTCGTAAAGTTATAGCATTCACTTAAAAAGCAGCAGTTTTACTAAATTAGGCAAGCTGAAGTTACAGGGTGACAAATTGGGCCAGCTACAAAGTTACCTAGGTGCCAAGTACTCCTATTCAGAACCTAGGTCTGGCCAATACATACTGGATTCTTCCCCAGCATACACAAATGTGTTCAGTACCTTTCACAGCAAAATTCTGATTGCCACATCATGTAGAGATGCCAAGCCAAGATTTTAATACAGGATTAGATTCACATTTACCCAGATACCAATTTTCTTAACCATTTTCATTGGTTAAATTAATCTCTTTATTATGTGAATAGATCTTCCATTTTTTCTCTATCTTCTTTCTCTTATCACTCACTATTCTATATCCTTTTACTCCTAATTGGTACTCAGCAATGGCTTGAAAATCATACCTTGACAGAATTGCCAGATAAAACACCAAATAGTCAATTTATTTATTTAAATACATTTCAATTTAAATTCAAGATTAATAACAAATAATTTTTAATGTAAGTATATTCCATAAAACATTTGGAATATACTTTACATAAGAAGATATTCATTGTCTATCTGGAATTCAAACTTAACTGAGTATCCTGTATTTTTATCTGCTAAATCTGGCAATCCTTATGCTTGACAGATTTCCAGAAGCTATTGTGTAAGTTTTGCTTCTATTAATAATAGGTTATTCCCTTACCTTTTCCAGAGACTCAGTGAGGTTAAAACCCTGTCATTCTTTCCCATCTCCTCTGGCAGGGCACACTGCCTCAAGTAGATGTTCAGTGAATATTTGTTTTATGAGGCCTTCAGACTCTAAATGATGTCAGTCTCCAAATCAGTTTGGAAAGTATACAACTGTTATGCTGGCCGATATGAGCCTCTACAAACAAACAAACATACATCCAGGACATGAATTCACTGGAAGTTATGGTGTACCTACAGCTCTTCTCATGCAGTAGCACGATGTGACAGGGAGGATAGATGCTGTCTTTTACTCAACAAAAATAACTAATTGGAAAAGGGGCATTTTTTTTTCTTTCAAAAGATATTTATCTTTTTGTGTTACATTTGGTTTATACCTTATTGCTACCGAAGGTCCATTTAAGACCTGTTTTGAACAAGCTTGCTGTTAAGATATTCAGGAAGCTGCCCATTCTCTTCTGCAGGCAGGTCATGCACTGCTGGATGTGGTTTGCACAGCCTCTCATCAGGGGTTAAAAGCCATGCTTCATTAGCAGGCTCATCCTGCCGGGGTCCTCACCTCTGCTCTCCACACTGTAAAACGCATGCAGACTAGCTAGTGGCTCTGATTCCTGAGTGGCATTTATATGCTTGAGTTAAGAGACTAATGACAGGGAGAGTGATCTTTAGAATACGTTACAGATGAAATTCAGGACAGTCAAGGAGACAGCCCCCAGAACACCCAACGCCAAATGGGAATCTCACATTTAAGGAACTTACTCATGTTACCCCTGTGTAGTTTAGTTTGAAGCTCTTCAGTGATCCTAGAGTTACTTCTCTTAGGATTTCGGATAAGAGATGGAGAGATGACCTGGGAATCAATATTCTTTCTAGAAACATCCCCAAACCACCTTCAAATGACTGTGTGGGTGTGTGATGCTATCACTAACAATTTTGGGGATCAAGGGACTTTTATGAAGACATAAAATCCTCACCATTATGGAACTTATAGTTAAAGAGAACACAAATATAAGTTAGAAAAAGTAGCTAACTCTAAAAAAATGCTTTCTTTTTCTCATTGTCTGGTAGAATATATTAATTGTGGAGTAATACAAAATTTTAGGGAAAAAATAATTGAACTTCCTCAAACTCCATATATGAAGATGCAAGCCCTGCTAACACATTTGTTTCATTCATCTTTGCAGTTTGTATAATTACACACACATATATGTACATGTTACATATATATATACACACACATATACATATTAAAATATATATATATATATATATATATATATATACATAACAAAATGGGATTGATGAGGGAGCATAAGGCAGAATGAGGGCAAAGTACAAACTAGCACCCCTTACCAGGTGGGACATGTATGATATTCCTTGGACACTTTCAGCTACCCCAAAATAGGAAAGGACAAAAACCGAATTTTAAACTGATAAGACTCTCCCCCAGTTTTCCAGAAAAAGGCAATCCCATCAATAGTCTAAAGTCCAGGAACTCCCTACTGTCTTAATGTTAATGCTTTGCTAGAGGGAAAAACAACCTTAGCTTGACAATAGATAGGCCTCCAGTAATCTGTGAGTCTTTACCATATGAAAGTCTTTTTGGAAACTTCCCTTTCGACTTCATCTAGCCCAAGTCCATCGTATATAACCAGTCATTCTTCACAACCCCAGTGCAGCTCTTTCTGCCCATGGGTCCTGTCCCTGTGCTTTAATAAAATCACCTTTTTGCACAAAGGTGTCTTCAAGAATTCTTTCTTGGCCATAAGCTCTGAACCCCACAATCACCCCAAAACTCCATCGGGATCATCTAACATATACTGTTTTATTATGCAATTAAATGTACTGTTTTATAAATGCAAGTTACGTTTATACTTAAAATTCATTTCTATATAGACAAATGATAGATAAATATGTATTATCATATGAAGAGTTGCATGGTATCCATTTTCTGATTTTCCAAAACTTATTTAACCACTCCAATGTAATAGAACATTAGGATATTTTCTTTTTTCTTAATGTGTAATTAACATTTAAAATAATATCCTTGCGCTTACATCTTCGAACACATTTCATTTTCTCAATACAAATTCCTGGTACGTGCCTTTAAGTTTCTTCATACACATTTCCAAATTGCCTTTCTGAAAGTTTGTCCTTGGTAATACTGACACCAGAGTTTTAAAAAGCCTCTCTCCACAAAGGAAGATTATAAAATAAATAAAGGAAGGGAATCCTGTGTTTGCAAGTGGGAATGTAAAGTTTTGTGGTGAATATGGAAGTTAATCCAGGATTAAAGAATAAGCATTTCATGAGAAAGAGGAGATGAACTATAGGTAATGTTTTGATATTGTTGTTATTCCTCTTTGAAATCACATTTGAGTTGAAAGAATTTCGCTGTGCAAACTGGAAAGAAGCCTCATCCTTCTTGCTGCAAAAATCACCTCTTTTTTCCCCCTGGGACATCAGGGGACACTCTCTCTCAGGTTCAAACTCCTGCACACAGTTCCTGAGAAGAGGGTGTACTTCTTTCTACTCACATTTCCATTTCAATAATTGTTAAGTCATCTATTAACCAAATCAATTTAAATGACAAAAAAAAAACCACAAGGATTTTCCCATATTTGGGTGAATGAAATACAATGATCAACTCAAATGTGGTTTTCCTGGGCCCTAACTTACAGCAGGACTTTATGTGCACATTCTGTTCCTTGCCCTTTCTCTTCTCCTTGCCTGTCCCCAGTACAAACTTCCCTGATTTCTTACATAGAGAAAATGCACCTACAGAAAATGAGAAGGGTCTCAATGGTAATAATGGTTCCCTTCCAATTCCAGACAAATCCTGTCCCAAGTACAAGTTTTCTCTTACTGAGAACCAAAGATGCATCCCAAATGGTATTTGATTAGGAGGATGAACAAGAATAATTTTTAAGCCTAAATAAGTTTGCCTTTTCTGGTTTCCCTGTTGTACCAAAAATGCTGTTACTGGCGAGCTACTAAAAATCTCCTCTTACTTCTGGCAGTCTATGCAGAGAAAGTAGAACAGCAGACAGCATTCGCTGCTCTTTTGCAATTTTAACAAATTGCCTTTTGTATGTGTCTAAGCAAATGCAAAACTCCTCCTTTTGCAGTGATCAAAACCTAAAAACAAAGCCCTGTTGATTGACTAAGTTTTTCAATTTCTAATTAGCAAATTTTGTTCTTACCTTTGTAGACACCATAAATCAACCCCTTTCACTTCGAAGCTAAAAGGCAAAGATCCTTTGAATCTCTAACTTATGACACTAAACAAAGACAGGCTAGGCTTTGATGTTCTCTTTGGTTCAAACTTATGCTGCAAACAAGAAGAAATAACACCTCAGCCATCAGCTCCTGAATCTTTCAAAAGGAAATTAACCCCTCCGAAGAAGAACTGTCAACTTCTTCCAAGGGAATGTTTTATTAAAACATGTTAACAAACAACAACAAACAAAAAGAAAACAAACAAACAAATAAAAGTTTCTATCAATGAGGACCTACTATGTTCAAGGCATTAAGGTTTAGCAGATACATAAAGAAAAAAAATATATACCCACAGAACTCTTACCACCATTCAACAAGTTGATTTTTATTAGGCCCCATTTTGAAAAGAATAAACTGGGGGTATATTGTTGGCTCAGTCGACTGAGCATCTGACTACTGATTTCAGCTCAGGTCGTAATCCCAGGGTTGTGGGATCAAACCCCATGTTGGGCATGGAGGCTGCTTGGGATTCTCTCTCTCTCTCTCTCTCTCTCTCTCCATTCCCCCCCCATCTAATAAAAATAAAAATAAAGAAAAAGGACAAACTGAATATTAAAGTGACTTAGAAACTTGTTCATGCTCACAAAGTAAGTGACAAAGCCAACATTTGAGCCAAGATATATATATTTCACTCCAACATCTGTGTCCTCCCTACCATGAACATTGTAATATTATAGAATTGGGTATAACACAGGGACTTCTGGCTTCAAATGGTTAAATGAATTCATTTTCCTCTAGGTAATTTTTAAGCAAAGAGAGTAAATGTGAATGGAAGAAATAGAGACACTTTACCTTTCTCTACATGGTAAAAAAGAGCTCACTGGGGCTTACTGGGGAATGTTTTATCCATGCTATAGAACAGTAATATATTCTTGAAAAAGACAGAATGGCGACATTTGCATTTTAAAATGTTGATTCTTATCCTATGCAGGATGAATGTAGTATGTCCTACAAAGTAAGAAGATTCTGGATATGGTCTTGGTAATGGGAAGCAAGTGGAGAATCCAAGAGATCGATCTCAGGAAGATACAATGGGATTTGGTAGTAGATTACCTGGGGGAGTAAAAGAGGATGGCATAATTAAACATGAGTTTTCTATTTTGAAAATCTAAAGGAATGTGCGTGTCACTATTAGAAATTAGGAGATGACAGACGAGAATGCACATCTCCACCCATGGCAGTCCATAGCAGGGAAGATCTTAATGCTTGATTCCTCAGGGTAGTATGGAAATATTATTTAGTTATGAGTACTTGAAATTTGGAGAAAGGGTGTGAGACTATTTTCAAGAATCTGAAGTCTATCCATTCTAGAATGGAAAGTAAAAATTATAGTGTTCTTGTTCATAAAAACTCTGACTTTAAGAATTTCATCTGTAAGCCCTGGAAGCATGTGAAAGTGAAGTTTATCTAGAAGAAACACAATCACTTTCTCATCAAAAGTTCAACACTCTGCTGTACACACTCTGCTATAACTTCATAAGGTGAGGACTTTGAATTCAATCAATAAAAGAAACCAATCTGAACCAGTCAGGGGCCTAACCCTTTCTTCCTAATTAGCAATTTTAGCTTGCCCTCACTTATCTAGATAAATATTCAGGTCAACTGCTTGACTTAGGTTAGGTTTAGGAAGTAACAAACCCACCCATTTTTGTTTGCCCTTTTTTAATTCATACTGCTGGAAGGTTGACTATAAAGTAGTGATTTCAATCATATTTGAATCACATTAGATGAAAGGAAAAGAAAGGAAAAATTCAGATGTCCAGTTAGGCCATCCCTCAGATACATTAAACCAGAATCTCTACTGATGACATCGGGACTTGGGAATTTAAAAATGCTCCCCAGGTGATAATGATCTATAGCCAGGGTAGAGAACCAGTGCTTTAAGAAACTGCCCTTCTGGAAAAATATTCTTCATACTCTTTAATCTCTCCTTGTAAACACTCATGACGATGAGTTTATTCATTTTCATTTACATTTCATTTGGGCCACCATGTTTTGCTTGAGAAATATTTAACATGGAGTTTTATGTTTTGCAGAATTGAATCTGCAGTGTGGATCCATCAGCAGGCTGCCCTCACCTCCTGGGGTTTGATTGGCAGGAACATGTTTTCCTGTGGAGTTCTGCCAATAGCATTTGTGTACAACAAACAAGGCCAAGGCTCAGGAAAGGTTTGGGCTGGATAACATGACAGACACTTTGGCAGAAGCTTTCATTATTTAGCACAGTATTGTGAATTATTAATAAAATTGTATTGTGAGGACCTAGAAAGTTGAAATGGTACCATGAGTCTCACAAATGAGTAGGTTCGATATATTATTAATTAGATCATTAAAGAATATAATATGCAAATATTGTATTGGAACCAGTTAGCTAAGGCCAACTGTGGCAAACTTTACTTGATAATTTGCATGTTATACACTAGGTGTAGAAAGTAATAGTTCAGGAATAGTTGGCTTTGCTGCAGGGGAGAAGATTTCAGGAATCGAAGCCCTAGGAAAACAACAGGTATTACTCCTAAAGCTTCAGAATGATTTCTTAGGGAACCCTTCTTAAAAGGCATCATAGTAGGCTGATATGCCAAAATGGACTTCTTATATACTAAATATATTTTCTGATTTTCCTCATTTCTCCTTTAAAATTTTGTTTAACATTTATTCATTTTTGAGAGACAGACTGTGAGTGGAGGAGGGGCAGAGAGAGGGGGAGACACAGAACCTGAAGCAAGCTCCAGGCTCTGAGCTGTCAGCACAGAGCCCAACACAGGGCTCCAACTCAGGGACTGGGAGATCATGACCTGAGCTGAAGTTGGTCTCAACCGACTGAGCCACCCAGGCACCACCCTCATTTCTCCTTTTTACAGCCAAGGAAAAAAAATATGTCCCATCTGAAGGTTTCCTTTCCTTCCATGGTAATATTTTCATTCAGTCCTCTGTTCCAACTTCACCCCAGACCTTTAAAAAACATTAAGCTGAAAGTCTAATGACCTAAGGTTTTGCCAGTAACAAAGTCTAATAACTTGAGCCTCCATTTTCTTATGTGAATAAATAGATACATTACTTTTTCCCACTGCCTATTATACACTGTAGTTATAAGTATAATAGGAGCCAAAATGTACAAACATGCTACTCTTAGAGTATGTATGAACATAATTCATAGTTATGATTCCTAATGCCACTTCCAGACTACTGCTCTCCTGTATACTCACCAGAATTCCCTCATTGGTATTAAGACATGCTCAATCATCCTGACCTAAATACACACATTTTTATACATCCCAATACTTCCTCAGAAGCTACAGCCTCCTATCTCTTTGACCTTAACTCCCTCATCCCCATTTATAGTCAAATTTCTTAGAAGTTGGCAATACGTATTGAATCCTCACCTCCACTCTACTTTGGCTTCTGCTTCCATAACTTTGTTGACATAAATCTTACTAGCATCACTAATGATTTTTATGTCATTAAATGTAAGGGTTTGGGGGGGGAGCAGTTCTTGTCTTAATTCTTAGGAGATTTTAATACTAATGATCACATTTTTCTTCTTGATACTCTCTCTTCCTTTAGATTCACTTTCTGATTTCTTCTTGTGGAAAGATCACTATTTTCATTCTAATTTTTAGGCTCATCCACCTTTACCTGGCTATTAGCTATTGACATAGTGGCAAATTTAGAACTCTTGTATTTTCTTTACTATAACATATTGTCATATATGGCATATATCATATATATTGCCAATCTTCCCACCCTAATCTCTAACCATGAAATTAATTCATTATATGCTTCTGACTCTCAGATATATATCCTCAGCAAAGATATTCCCTCTATGGTTCATACCCACTTAACTAATCAAAAATGATCCACAAAATCATCATGTCAATTTAAACTCATTACTATTCTCCCTAGATCTTTGCATCATCTCCTATCTCAATAAATAGAACCCTATCCATCCAATTCTGTGGATTAAAAATTGCAGTCATCTCTGCTACCCGTGTTTCTTTTATACTCTGTATTTAATTTATTATGTTTCTTTTTAACTTCTTAAATCTCTAGTTTTCATCCACTTCGCTGTATTTTCACTGTCTATGCCCTAGTTCAAGATACTATTCTTTATCATCTGGACTATTAAAACAGTTTACAAAATATTCCCTCATAACCACTGTGCTATCCTGTTACTGGTTCTCCATACTGTAGTAAGACTGATTTTATCCAGATGTGATGCTGTTCATTTTATTTTCCTCTTTGCTTAAAATCTCTTAATGTTTTCACATTATGCCAAAGATAAAGATGAAAATTCTTAACATGATGTAAGAGGCCTATATAATCTGATCAACTACTGTCTCTCTAGTGTCATGTGACACCACCCTCATCTTCATTTACTGCCCATGACACCAGCTTCCATTCTGTTTTTTTAAGACTTTATTTTTTAGAGAAGTTTTGGGTTCACAACAAAATTAAGCCAAAGGTACAGACATTTCCCATATATTATCTGCTGCCACACATACATAGCCTACCCCATTATCAACATCCCCAAGAGAGGGATATATTCGGTCCAATCAATAAACCTACATCCACTTATCATAATCACCAAAGTCAATAGTTTATATTAGGGATGACTCTTTTACATACGGGTTTGGGCAAATGTATAATGATATGTATCCACACTTATAGCATCATAAAGAATAGTTTCACTGACCTAAAAAAACTTCTGTGCTCAGTCTATTCATCTTCACTTTCTCCTAACCTCTGGCAACTTTGATCTTTTTACTGTCTTCCTGGTTTGTCTTTTCCAGAATGTAATATAGTTGGAAACATACAATATTGTAGCCTTTTCTGTGTAGCTTATTTCATTTAGTAATATGCACTTAAAGTTTCTCCATGTTTTTTCATAGTCTGATAATCCATTTCCTTTTTTTTTATTTCTTTAAGTTTTTATTTTATTATTCTTTTTCAGAAGAGAGAGAGAGCATGTGAGAGCATGAGCATGAGTGGGGGACAGGAAGAGGAAGGAGGAGAGAGAATCCCAAGCAGGCTCTGTGCTGTGTTGTCAGCACAGAGCCTAAGTAAGGGCTCAATCCCACAAATGCTGAGATCATGACCCGAGCCAAAGTCAAGAGTTGGACATGCAACAGCCTGAGGCACCCAGGGACCCCAACAACTCATGTCTTTATGTCTTTTTAGCACTGAATAATATCCCATTGGCTGGATATAGTTTTTTTTATTATTTTTTAATATCAAATTTATTGTCAAATTAGTTTCCATACAACACCCAGTGCTCACCCCAACAGGTGCCCTCCTCAATGCCCATCACCTACTTTTCCCTCCCTCCCACCCCACCATCAACCCTCAGTTTATTCTCAGTTTTTAAGAGTCTCTTATGGTTTGGCTCCCTCCCTAACTTTTTTTTTTTCCTTCTCCTCCCCCATGGTCTTCTGTTAAGTTTCTCAGGTTCCACATAAGAGTGAAAACATATGGTATCTGTCTTTCTCTGTATGATTTATGTCACTTAGCATGACACTCTCCAGTTCCATTCATGTTGCTACAAAAGGCCATGGATATAGATAGTTTACGTATCCATTCACCGACTGAAGGACACCTTGGTAGCCTCCAAGTTTTGGCAATCACAAATGAAGCCGGTATCTGTTCGCAGGTTTTGTGTAGACATAAGTTTTCACCTCACTTGGATAAATATTAAGGACTGTAATTGCTGTATAAAATGGTAAGAATATGTTTAGTTTTAAATGAAAATAGTGTCTTCCAAAGTGGCTGTACTTTGTGTTTTGCTTTTTGCATTCCCACCAGTAATGAATGAGAGCTTCTTTTGTTCCATGTCCTTGCCAGCATTAGGTGATGCCAATGTACAGGAATTTGATCACTCAAATAAATGTATAGTGATATATTGTTGTTGTTTTAATCCCCTTAGTTTTAATTCCCTAGTTCCATAGTTTAGTTTGCCTTTTCCAGAATGTCATATAGTTTGCATCTTACAGTGTGTGGCCACATAATCAGAATGGGATTCAGCAGAACTTTGGGAAGACTGCCTGTGTCCAATCTTAAAGTCCTTAAAGAAATGAGTTAAATAATAGAATCTTATTCTAAATAGGCATAAAAAATGTATTCAGGAACAAAACATAGCATAGAATAACAGACATCCTGACCCTTGGCAAAAGAATGTAACATATAACTGAATAATTACAAATATAAGAAGGGATCCACTTCCCCCTGGACCACTACAAAAGAATTTTGTTAGACAAAGCAAGTATGGCAGGGAGAAAGGGAGTAAGCTGGAACCAAGATTGTTAAGTGGGTATAATAATTTCCTAATTTGCAAATGGTGGACAAGATTGAAGACTTGCATAACTATATATCTTTGTTTACTTTAGAAGGACCTGAAAATTAAGGAAGCAAATTATTTATACTGAAAACTACTATTTAATTTTTAGTTATTAAAAACAATTAATAGGTTTTGTTTTTTAGAGAAGTTTTAGCTCACAGCAAATTGCTAATCAAAATAGCAAATCAGAAATTGTCAAAAATATATTCTTGATCATGTGTCAAGAGCTTATTACTAAAATAACCTCTATTAGTTACATGTATTACTCAAACACCTAGTACAGTATCTGAAACTTGCTAAGCAAATGTTTAGCTAAACAAATCATTGCTAAACAAATGTCAGTAGAAATTTAAATTACAGGAATCCTAATTGTCTACACATCAATAACACCAGCTTTTTTCAGAGAAGAGAATTAGACAACTTGAATCCCCTTAGCTTTAAATCCTTTCTGAGTTTTCTTTTCCTTCAATGAAAAGAAATAATTTTAAATAATTTTTAATTATTGAAAAAAATATTTAATGTTTATTTATTTTTGAGAGAGAGACATACAGAGCATGAGCAGGGAGGGGCAGGGAAAGAGGGAGACAGAATCTGAAGCAAGCTCCAGGCTCTGAGCTGTCAGCACAGAGCCAAACACAGGGCTCAAAACCAGGAACTGTGAGATGATGACCTGAGCCAAAGTTGGATGCTTAACCCACTGAGCCACCCAGGTGCCCCAATAATTTTTAATTATCTTAAATAATTATTTTTTTTGTTCTTGGTGCTTCAAATATCAAAACAAAAACAAAAACCTAAGTCATTTTATGGTGTGTATATCCTACTATAAAATCTGTGCTTTTCAGAATTTTACCAAGCAGAAATGTAAAAAAAGCAAGGTCTTGATAGGGTGAAAAATGTAATCCTCTAGTGTAAATTTTGAAACAAGTGGCTAAATGGAAAGCAAAGCTGATAAAAGCAGGATAACAGGATTTTATTTTTCCCTTTAATTCCTTGCAACCAAAAAAAAAAAAGAGAACACCGTAATGTCAAACACAACTAGGCTCTGCACCTCTTATGTTGGTTTTTAATACATGACAGGGCTTTATTTCATCACAAAAGTCATAAACATTATTTCAAATGACTTACAATATACTTATTAGCTTTTCAGAAGTTCCCACCCTTTCCATTTCTCTTTCTACTTTTTCTATATGTTGACCTCATTATTTCCAGTTGGCATTTCAGTACCTAGAAGTAAGACTACAAACATCTCGATACTTAGTTTTATATCACCAGAGAGGAAATGATCCATTACTTCCAGGTCAAATTAGAAAATCCTAAAGAAGGACACCAACTTGCCAATAGTGGTTTGTGTGCCCACAAGTTGCACAAATCACTGTGGCCAAGGCAAGGTTTCTATTGTTTGTTTGGCTCTGGTCAAGTACCTATTCTTCATCCAGTCCGATGGTGACAGACAGCCAGGGAGGTGGGTCCCTTTGATAGGCCATCTTCATTTGGAACATGTATTTAGTGAGGGAAAAGAAAGCAAATTGTTGCCCCCAAAAAGAGTTTAGTAAAGCACAACAACTTCGGAAAGATCAGAGGAACAGAAAACTAATCCACTTAAGTCCATAATAGTTTCTAAGAATGTAAAGCAAGTGTCTTTCCATTTCTGCACAATTAACTTATTATATCTAAAAATATGCAACATATGGAGAAGATGTACTGCTTTTACTTAAGTTTACTCATACTTCACAGTACACAAAAATCTGATCTGATGTAGGTTTTGACTAAATCTATATATTAAATTAGGCTGCCCAGTTGTGTACTTTTTAACATCCAGCTGATTGCCTTTTCCCCATCTCACAGTTTGGCTCTTAAATCTTCCCACCTCCAGCGTGTATCATGTACATTTTCAGAATGCCCTATGGATGTTCCTAACCAACTGCCACAATATTCTACATACAGAGAGTATAATTTAGCTTTCTTTCCTCCAGTAATCCGTTAATGGATTGTTTTTATTTAACTCCATATATGGAGGCACCGTCTTTTCTGCACAGTGGAAGAAAAATAGGAAAGCAAAATAAATGCTTGATTTTGATTGTATTCTTTGCACCATTCCCATAGAGATATAAGTAGCCCCTGGGGCGGGGAAATACTGAGCAAGGAAATGAATGAGCAGCAAAAAGAACTGCTAGACTGGGAGCAAGACTTTATTCTCCACTCCTCTGGATAGAAGCAGGCCAACCAAGATTCCTTTGTCTTAAAAGAAGCAAACATCTCTTCTCTGGTCCTATAACCACAGTGGTCTCCAGTGTTCTACCTTTCCCAGTGAGGATATGGACAAAGTTAACCAAATGAGTTCCTTTATACTTTTAAAACTGCAAGAATTTTAAAGATGTAACTACAGTTGAAGGAAAACCCCACTGTCCACTGAGAGAGCACCCAGTTAAGTGTCCTAGTCACTCTCCTGAGGCTCATTTTGACAGAACAAGGGACATTCCTTTAGGCTAAGAACTTGAGGATTTCAGCTGCAGATGTTCGAGAATAAATCTCAATATTCTTATCCTGTTTCAGACTTGCTTCATGTGGAATTCAAAGAGAATGTGTCGCTCCATTGATATATTTTTATTACTAAGGAGGAAAAAAAAGCACACAAAAATGAAGAAAAAAAAGTGATCATTTTGGCCAAATCTACATAAACAATATTGACAATGCTTTGGATCGTTTAAATGAAAAATGTTTTTCTCTTGTAGCCATTAAAACTATGTTTTCGGGATACCTCAGTGGTTCAGTCAGGTAAGTGTCTGACTCTTGGTTTCAGCTCAGGTCATGATCTCACGATTTGTGGGAATGAGCCCCGCATGGGATTCTCTCTCTCTCCCCATGTGTCTCTGCCCCTATCTCCATTGGACGTTGTCTCTGTTTAAATAAGTAAATAGATGATAGATAGATAGATAGATAGATAAGTAAGTAAGTTTTTAAAGACCATTTAATGATATAGGAAATATTCACTATATTTTTTGAAACGGAGAGAAACTATGTTAAAACTCCATTACTGTGGGTCTGATTTTGAGAGATATACACAAGCATAAATAAAGACAAAAGAAAAACCACCAGCATGTTACAACTGTAGTATTTTGGTGTCAGATTTACTGGTGATTTTAATTACATTCTTTCTAATTATCTATATCTTCTAAATATCCTGCATCAAATTGGTCTTTCAGTATAATGATTAAAAGCTTGGGTTCTGGAGTTAGAGTGACTGTGTTTGAATTCTAATTGACTCTTACTAGGTGGCTAACACTAAGCAAGTTGCATTTTCCTCACTTTTCCAATGGCACTGTTACTTGTAACAATGAAAGAGCATACCTGTGAGAAACTGAAACAATGTATATAAAGCACTTACAATGCCAGCCCACAGTAAATTTAATAATGTTAGCTATTTCCTTGTAACTGCTGATAAGAAAGCTATTTTTCAAGTGGTATTTTTCACCAATGAATAAACAAATATATGTACATTGCTCAATCTAAAACATATCACTCTGTCTTAAATTTGTGGGAGGGGAACCTGAGGGGCTCAGTCAGCTAAGTGTCCTACTCTGGGTTTTGACTCAGGTCATGATCTCACAGTTCATGAGTTCAAGTCCTACATTAGGCTCCATGTTAACAGTACGGAGCCTATTCGAGGTTCTCTCCCCACCCCACCCCCCAAAAATAAATAACTATTTTTTTCAAAAAAAAATCATGGGAAATTAGGCCATTCAATATTAAGATCCAAGTACACGGCTAAGGGTTCAAATGAATGCAGAAATTCCATTCCTGTGTAAAGTATAGCTGGAGCCTTAGATTTAATGGGTGATATTTATGATGGGTTCTTACTGGTCACTGTAAAAGAAACATCTGACTGGAAGTTATATTTATAAGGAGTAACATGCCCTGTGAAGATGGTGTTCAGGGTTCCCACTTGTTTCAAAAAGAGAAAAATAAGACACTCATTACATTCCTAAAAGAACATGAAGTAGCTTGACAATCTTCTATGTAATAAATCCCACATTTGCAAGACACAATGTCTGAAAGAAGGAAAAGGGAAAAGTTAGGGAGAACCTGAGTTCTGGAGCTGTGAATAATTCATATTGCTTTAATGCTCACACATCTGAAGTTGGGCAAGGCCTGAGTGATTTTAAATCTTGTGAGTCAAAATGTCTGGGGAGAAAATATTGATTAATTCTTACTGGTAGGCCATATGCCAAAGTTTTACCATTGCTATGTTCTGATTTCAATTCCAATAATTAAATAGAGTTCTGATAAAGACCTTATTTAATAAACAATTTTTAAATTTTATTTTTTTTAATGAAGGTAAAATTGTTCCTACATGCTGGATGCTTATTCCTTGTGGGACTGTGGGAAGAAAACTAATGTTTTTTTAAATATCTTTGATTAAAGATTTTAAAGAAGATGAAATTGCTCTTTTTTATTTCCTTATTTTGTGTAACTATTATAGAATATTGGAAAAAGACAAACATTTATCTGGTATTGGGTCAAATATCATGAACAAGTCAAAATGATGTGGTAATTTGCTATCATAATTAATTTCCTTTTATATTTCTGCTTAAATGGCTTTCATCCTTTTTTTTATGATTCAACAGATACCATATTGGTCAGATGTATTGTTTCACTTTATTTTCTCATCAGTGGATTACATAGATGTTGTGAACTGTTAAACTGTGTCTACAAAATACTGTGTACAGCTATTTTGATCAAAATAATCCACTCATTACTATTTGCCTTTTAATATGCCTTGTGATTTTTGTTGAATGTCAGATATGATATATTAGGTAAAAGGAACTCCTGTAAATAGACCTTTAATGGTACGGTGCTAAGGTTGTGCAGGGGAGGGAAACGTTCTTATTGTCCTAAAACTAGGTCTCTGTCTTTTAGGGAGTCTGTCTTAGGGACTGTGAACTTGACACATGATTCTCAGACCTCTCCCTGCTCTCCCCACCCTTAGGTGGGACAAGATGGCTAGAGTGGGCTAGAGTTGGTGTGTTCCTTCCCTCATGTTGGTCAGGCATTGATAAAACTCTAATGGGTCAGACTCCGGTTAACTAGATTCTCCTGGGGATAGGTATTATTAAGAAGAACAGAATGTTCTGGCATATTTCAAAATGATTACCTCCCCCTGCTGACAGCACTAGAAGAATTTTCTTTGATCTTCCCTGTGAGAAACCGCTGGAGCTCCTGGAGGTAAAAATAAAAAAGAGTGGGCTCCCCTCCCCTTAAGACTGGTTCCCACGCTGGAGTTTTTCACTCTCTGACTTGTCCACACTGAGCCTCCAGCAATTTTTTGGTTACAGTGTAGGTGTTCCTAAACTCATTCTAGTTCCTGCAGAGGCTTCAGTTCATGGGTTTCCGCCCCAGTTACTTGTGGTCTCTATATTCATTGCCTACCTGTCTCTCCAATTTGGGGACAGTGTTTTGCCTTGTGATCTTACTTCTCTGACAGATGTAAAAAGAGTTTTGATTTTTCAGGTTTTTAGGATTTTTCGTTCTTGTTAGGACAGAAGGATGACTTTCAAGCTCCCTACATGCCAAACCAGATGCTGGAAGTCCATACTCACCACTCTTTAAAAATCAAAGTATACACACACACACACACACACACACACACACACCCACACACACACACCCACACACGTTTACAGAGTCAAATGAAGCTCTAAGTCTTAAAATGCAAACCAGCAGCCACCTCTCCCTGACCTGCATCTGAATCCACCAGATCTTCAATTCCCTGAGAAGATAACTTCCCACTCTTGAAGGTGTTTCTTCTTGAATTTACCTCCATTCTTTTGAGTTATTTCCTTGAACTTATTTTTTCTTTTTTGAAATGAACTCTATGCCCAGAGTGGGGCTCAGGCTCACAACCCTGGGATCAAGAGTTGCATGCTCCACTGACTAGGTCAGCCAGGCACCCCTTTTTATTTATTTATTTTTAATGTTTATCTATTTTTGAGAGAAAGACAGAGCACAAGTCGGGGGAGGGGCAAAGAGAGGGAGATACAGAATCTGAAGCAGGCTCCAGGCTGAGCTGTCAGCACAGAGGCTGTTACCGCCTTGAACCCTCGAACTGAGACCATGACTGGATCTGAAGTTGGATGCTTAACCAACTGAGCCAACCAGGTGTTCTTGCTTTTTTTTTTTTTTTTTTTTTTTTTTGTAGTTTAGGTGATCTCTATTGAATTTGGAAGATTTAAGATACTGGCTGTGGAAAAAAAAAAAAAAAGATCTGGCTCTCACTCCCCCAGCACTGTCAAATTTTCAAACCGTCCCCTCACTCCTTAGGAGTTAATATATAGTTCCATAATCTAATTTGGCCCAATTAATTATCTTTAGTCTCTTGTAATTTTGTAGATGTGGTTCAGAGCAGGGCCACATAGTAAAATAAACTATGATTGTGTTTCCTTTTCTTTTCCTTTTTTTTTCTTTTTTTGACAAACTCTTTTTCTCTTCCAGAGTTACAAAGTTACCTCATTTTTCCTTAATTATTTACTTACTTAGTTTCTGTCCAAGTATTTCTTCTCCAAACTCTGTGACAGAGTTGTGCCTACACTCTCAACACAGGTAAACACATCTATTTTATTATTTTATTAACCAACTTGCGTGGACTGTACCTTTCTACTGGTGCAAGGCAAACTGACTTAACACTATTTGCCGACTACACATCTTGGGTACTTCCTCAATTCTGCGCCAATCTTCCTGCTTGCCTTAAATGTATTCTTGGGTCTTTGTGAGCTATTGTTGCTGGTGATCTTGGGATGTCAACTCACACTGAAGAGTGAAGCATGAAGAGCTGATGAGGAGTTCTAGATGAAGGGGTTGGCTGTTGGATTCCAGACTTTATTGTAGAGTGATTAAATAGAACTCTGGTCTCTTGTGGCTCACCCTCCAGTTTTAATCTCTACGGATTTTTTTTTCCTCTTGGTCTAGTTTCTTCTGAGAAAATTTGGCAGTTGGTGTTTTAAGACACAAATGGTGGGATGTGCTTGAGAAGCTTACAGTTTAACATTTGCACTTTCATGCAAACTGTTTCCAGGAAAATGCCTTGCCTTTTTCACCCTTGCTGTTCACTGTGTCTCATATCTTGGAGTTTTTCTTTCTGGTAAGTTATTTACCTGGCTTTTGTCTCCCTTCACCACCACCACCATCCCACCCTCAGTGGTTTAAAATTATCCAAATAACTTGATTGTGTTTTATTCTTTCTTCCTGCCTCCCCCTTCCCTTTCTTTCTTTATATATCTAAATATTTTTAATTTTTTTTTTTACCATTTATTTATTTTTGAGAGACTGACAGAGACAGAGCGTGAGCAGGGGAGGGGCAGAGAGAGAGAGGGAGACACAGAATCCAAAGCAGGCTCCAGGCTCTGAGCTGTCAGCACAGAGCCTGACACAGGGCTCGGACCCACCAATCATGAGATCATGACCTTAGCCACCCAGGCGCCCCATCTTTATATATATTTCTAAATGTAATTTTTTCATATTTTGTCATCAAACGGTTAAAACTCCAAGACAGATTAAGGGCATTAGTTAGTTTGAAAATATCTCAGAGTAAAAGTAGTTTGTGCTGATCGTGTTATTCAAACGCAATAGTATTGAGAAAAGATCCAAGAATTCTTTGAAAAATAATGAAACCTCCATGAATGCAGCAATTTTAATTTTAGATTTCTAATTAACTCTTAATTCTAAAGGTGGTGAAGTGCCCAAAGCTTCAAAGAGTAGGGATGCTGTAACTGTATTTTTTTGAAAATGCAATAATTAAGTTTTAATTCATTAAAGCATTTCTGTAGCAGAGCTATTCTACTTGGTATTCAGAATATTCCCAGAATATTTTCTTTTCAAACAAAAGAAATAATATTTTGCCACAAATAAATCAATGCCATATGTTTTATTTTAAATTTTAGTTGTAACCTAGTTCATGATATTACAATAATGTTCTTTCTCACTGGGTGATTTCATGAGTTAAATTTGTATTTCAATTTCCTTAGAATTTGAAATATTTGACTGCTTCTTTTAAAGTAGAAAACTTAAGTTCCATTTTCACTGTTCTATGGCTAATTAAATCCTGAATATTAACGAAGAAGCTATTTTTTAATGTCAGCCACTTCTTTAATACATTTTTGTTTGTTCTCAGACTTAGTTTGTCATTAGAAACCAAGATAATATTCCTCAGTCAGGAGGAAGTACCACTGAAGGAGTAGGTATTGATTGCAATGTCCCTTGGCAAAATTTCTGTATTGAAACATTTTTTGGCACTCACTCCCAGGTCCCTGGAATTGTGGGCCTCTGTCCTTAGACCCCATTCCTTCATGTTCCCAATAGATCTAGGTCTTAAAAATATCTGGTACCTAAGTCTTACTGTCAGAGGTTGCCCATTTCTCCTTAACAGCATCCTTTTTACTATCCCTTCTTCTCTGGACCTCCGGCCTGGCCTTGTCTTAGGTTCCTGTTGTGAATCTCCTCATCTTACTTTCTAACTCTATCCCTTTCATCTCGAAATCAATCCTGCATTTGTTTGCCTTAGGATCTTTCTGAAGAATGCTTCTATTAAACCACTCTTTCTTAAAAATTTAAGTTTCTTATTTCATTCCTTATCCATCACATATTAGGTCTAAGCTTCTCTGTGTGACTTTTAATATTCCTTTTCTGTTATAGCCACACTGATATCCCCCCACCATTCAAACACCATACGTATTACTTCGCTATTTGTTTTTTCTTTCTTGTTTACTTTCCTTTAGAAAACCCCTTCCACTTCCCTTGAATCTTTCAAGTCATACCCAAGTGTCAAATCCAGATCAATTTCTCTCTGTCTCTGTCTCTCTCTGTCTCTATGTGTGTATAGCTACATGCTAGCTGTAGTTAAGAGTATCTCATATGTATCAAGTTACATGTTACAAGTATTTCCAAAACTATCTGTGAGATTTACTATTTTTTCCAATTTTATATAAAGGTATGGTGTCCAAGAAATATTAAATAATTTTCTCATGGTCATTATAGGTAGGAAGAGGAAAAGATGGGATCTGACCTTGCTAACACCAAATCTCGATCCAAAACCCTTGGCTACTGTGCTGTACTATGCAATAAGTACATTAAAACCTTTCCCATACCCATGGAACCAAGCCACACAGACAATTACCTACTCCACGTGCAACTCCACATCAGGAAATGGATCTAATCTACAAACAAAACACTGAAGTAAAGAAGTTTTACAGAATCACCTCAGGATATAGCAAGATGAAAGTTGAGAAAGTAAAACAGGAATTTAATATTTATTTTGGGGAGAAAGAAAAAAATACTAGGGAGAATTTTTATGGAGACATTTTTTAGGTTTTCATTTCTGTTTAATAAACATGACACCTTAGATGACAGTTTAGTTGGTTTGAGGGTTGCAGGAGTTCAGAACATGCCACCCCAAAATACACTGCTTGGTACATTGGTTATTTTGAGCTGAAGGCACTTGAAAACCAGCACATGCAGAGAAAGGCTTTTTCTGAACTCCCTGTATTTGCCTAAAGACAGATGCTCCAAAAGGAACTCAATTGCCATAAATCCCTCTTTAGGAGCCTCATTAACCAGGGAAAATTGATTCTTATCACAGAAGAGGAGACTGGAAGTCAACACCACACCCAGACAAACATGGTCATAAACTATCATATCTGCCATCTATTTTATTAAGGGCCCATTTATCTTTCCAAAAAAAATTTTTTTACCCTACCCTAATTTGGCTGCATATGCCCTAGTAGCTATAAGCTCTCAAACCTCCCTGCTTTTTGGGTATTCACTTTTTTTTCTTGTGATGCTCCCCCATGCATGTAATCCCAAAAATTAATAAACTCATATATCTCTTCTCCTGTTAATGTACCTGTTATCAGTTTTTTTTTGTTTTTGTTTTTTGATAAGTCCAACAATTAAACCTAGTAGGATAGAGAGAAAATCTTTCCTTCCCTACAGGACCATGCTATTGGCCCCTATAGGACCTTAGATACTCAACCATCCTCTGTTCTTTCAAATTACAAATTTCTGTTAAGAACTGATACATTCATAGGGGCTACTGAACTTAGAACCTGGGCATCTTGGAACAAGGTTGTCATTCCTTAGATTCCCATTGTTTGCTTTTTAAGCAAACTGTGTGGTGCTTCCTGGCTAAAGGGAAGCATTCAGCAATATTTTTTTATTTTTTTTTAAGATTTTATTTTTAAGTAACCTGTACATCCATCTTGGAGCTCGAACTTACAATCCCATCAGCAAAAGTTGCATGCTCTACTGAATGAGCCAGACAGCTAACCCCCATTTGTTTTTTCATTTCTAAAGTATGAATATCAGGATGCAGCCAGCTTTTGCAAATAGTCAACATTCTGGTCCTAAAATCATTTTTTGTACATGATGTCAATCACTCCATTTGATATGGACAGTTGACCTGCTCTCTGCTATAGGAAATGGGTCCTATAGAACTGGATCACACAAATGGCTATTTTAATTTAAATATTCATTAATTAAAATTAAAATTAAATTAAACATTTAGTTCCTCATCTGAACAAGCCACAGAATCAAGTGCTCAATAGTCATAAGAAGTTAGGAGCCATTGTATTTGACAGCAAAGATATAGAACATTTCCATCATTATACGTCACGAAAAAAATTTTGATAGTGCTATTCCAGAGCTATGTTTCTACCTGGGTGGGAAGTTTTTAAAAATACAGATGTTCTGTTACTACCTCAGACGGATATAACAGAATGTCTCAGGGTGGAGTTGAGGTATTGGAAACTTTTGAAAGTGCTCCACATTTAGTGATTTCAGGGAGCCAGGGTTGAGATTCCGTTCTATAAAGTAAAATTTATCTTTCCAGAATCGACAGCTCCCTTTTAAAATGCCTTTTTAATCAGCATTTAAGTATGGTAAAAATCTTTCTTCTTTTATTTTTTTTTATTTAAAAAATATTTTTTTAACGTTTATTTATTTTTGAGACAGAGAGAGACAGAGCATGACCAGGGGGGCGGGGGGGCAGAGAGAGAGGGAGACACAGAATCAGAAGCAGGCTCCAGGCTCTGAGCCATCAGCCCAGAGCCCGACGCAGGGCTCGAACTCACGGACTGCGAGATCGTGACCTGAGCCGAAGTCGGACGCTCAACTGACTGAGCCACCCAGGCGCCCCTCTTTCTTTTTTTAAAAACAAAATCCTACCCCAAAATAGCAATAACTATAACAGCAGCAACAATAACACCTCCTCTTAGTCCCAGATCCCACTTTCTCCCTCACTTAGCTTTCTTATTATTTGCAAGGTCAAAATTTTTAAATGCGTGCCTTAATCCAGGGTGTCAATTTTCTCACTTCCAAATAGCCTGGCTTCTATCTCCACTACACCCCCAAAATAACTCCTGGTAAGTAGACCAATGACTACCACGTCACTCAGTGCAGGCAACATTTTTCAATGTTCGTTTTAGCTGATGCTCAGGAGTCCTTGAGATTTTTGGCAATTTTGTCCTTGATCCACTCTCTGCTTTGCCTCCTCTGATGCATTGTCTCCTCTTCTACTCTGTCTCTGAAATTTCCTCTGTTCTCCTTTATTCAACAGTTTCTCAAAGTTTCATTATAGGTTCTCTTTACTTCTAGTTATAGTCTCTCTCCTTAGTAAAATCATAGTTACATAGTATTTTACAATCTATAAAATAATTAATCTTGAATTAACTTTTAGCCAACATCTTTTCTCTAAGCCAATATCTAACTGAGCAGGATGTCTACTGGGATGTTTTAAATAAATGCAAAGTTCGTGTGTCAAGAACACATTGTATACTCCATTTCAAATGGGTTCTGCTTCTTGTATTCTCTCAGTTTAAGCCACCAAAATTCTCCCACTGTGTAAACCAAGATGCTAAAGTGTCTTTGAAATCTCATACCAATATCTACCGTATCTTCAGTGGACAACCTCAGAAATGTCTCTCAAATAGTATGTTTCTTTCTCTTTCTGCTACCTCTGTTTTAGGCCAAGCTACCACAATCTATTTCTTCTAAGTGACTTACTTACATTAATGATAGACACCTCCAACCCCCAACCTATCCAACTACAGAGATCTAAAATGCAAGAAATGTTATGTTCCTCACCTACAGAAATTATTTCAATAATTTTTGCTTTTAGAATATAGACCCAAACCTATTATTTATACTTGCAAAAATTTTCTGATCAGCCACTTCTTACCTCCCTAGCTATGAAGTATTCCTTTCTTCCTCACTCTAAGTACCTTAACCCAGTTGACTTTTTTGAGTTTTTCTTACAAACATCTTTACATATGATATTTCCTTCTGGGAAGGCTTTCCATTTTACCAATTAAATACTACTTACATTTTAAATTCCAGCTCAAATAATGCATTCTCTCTTGATTTGGTAAATAGTTTAGGCTGTTCTATCATTCACTCTCATTACCCCAATAAGTTTATTCAGCATAATTAATCATAGTTTTAAAAATATGTTAATTTGCATGGTCATTTAATGTCTGCCTCCTCTGGTCAGTAAGTTTCTGGACATCAGAAACTGTATCTACCCTACTCAAGATTTTATGTCCAGGGGCTCCTGGGTGGCTCAGTCGGTTGAGCATCCAACTTCGGCTCAGGACACGATCTTGCAGTCTGTGCGTTCGAGCCCCGTGTCAGGCTCTGTGCTGACAGCTCAGAGCCTGGAGCCTGCTTCGGATTCTGTGTCTCTCTCTCTCTGCCCCTCCCCCACTCATGTTCTTTCTCCCTCTGTCAAAAATAAAAATAAGCATTAAAAAAAATTAAACAAAAAAGGCTTTATGTCTAGCACTCTGGCATAGTACATGACTCACAGTAGGTATACAGTAAATATTTATTAAATAAATTTAAAAACAATAATTGAGAACAATATACAACTTTGTTCTTAAACAGTAAGAAAACAAGTTGTATAATGAGGAAATACTAGATACATGGACCTTCTGACATTCCTGGAAAAATAATGATCCTTTATCAAAGGTACCTTTTTAAATTTATAAATGACATGATCATTCTGATTGAAAAGTGAATAATTCAGTTTCATTCTTACAAATCCACTCTCTTTATTTAGGATGAAAATGAAGGGAGTACAGCACAGTATCCCTACAAAGTATGTGCTGGAGGAGAATATGATGCAGAAGGGAAACGATGAACATGATCCTTTTTTATATGGATCAATTACCTGAATATTCAAAGCATTTCTCTCTTATCCAGTCTGTCCATGTAGAGAGAACTGACACCAATTTAATCCCAAGTAGATTAAAAATAATCTAAATGCACAACGTGGTAAATTCTTTTTCTGATTTCCAAGAGCATGTACAGAATTATTTAGGACAGTGAATTCTTCTTGCAACAAAAACAATCAAACAAAAACACAATGAGGAAAGAACTGAAATCCTGCTTTGAAAAATGTCATTGTTTTAAATATGAACATTTGTTTAGTACACAAAAAAAGATGAATGAATTCTGAAGCTTTTTAAAAGTCATTAAAATAATAATAAAAATGCTCACTCCCTGCTCTGAGAGCCTATTTTGGCAATAGGGTACTGACAGTGTTCTCTTGGCAGAGGCAATAAATAGATGAATAACAACATGTGGCCTGAGGTGTTGGAGGTAGGAAAAGTCAAGCATGATTTCAGAGACATACTAGGACTTTATTAAATTCATTTACATATCAGGGGATTTTTTGATGCTTCCTTGGTTTAAAAATGCCCATGAATTCTTGCTTGGATGAAGTCATGGGAGAAATATGGACAAGTCCTAAAGTAATCTAATGCCAGGGGATAAGTAAAAAGTATTTCTATATCAGTGTCTGGTACTAAATTTCAGATATGTAAGTAACAACAGAATTCTATTTCTTAATGACTTCTTTGAACAGATGTTTGCCTACGTTTCTGAATGAGCCATGAAGATCAAGGTTATATAAAATGAATTCTTGTTACAAAAGTCAGTTAAGAAGTCGGTAGCATTTGCATATGGACACCAATTCCTTTAGGTCATTTTTTTACCCCATGAAGAGAGAGGCTTACACGAATGTAAACAGATATACTTAAAACAGCCCTAACGTAGGGCCAGCTGGTTTATTATACAGTAAAGAAATTTTAGTTCGCAGAGTACTTTTCTTCTTTCAATACTTTCAAAGAAATGAACCTTGTGTCCTCGGAGAAATATACTGACATAACTGTTCAAGTTTTTTGTTTCCAGGTACATTGAAAATATATTTTCCTTTAAAAAATAATTTCCATCTATACAAGTATTTTGTAGTGAATCCCAATAAAGTTAATGTCCTAAGAAGGGTTTATCTTAACTATCAAAGAATGTGAAACAGTTTCTTTACCCTCAGGGATCCGATATTTTAAAATAAATACAGTATATCCTACTTTGTATCTTTTCATGAAGGGCCACTTGACAGTATTTATAAAACTATCTCTGTAAATAATATGCTCTGTGTTAAAGTGTAATGAGATTTTCAGTTTAAACCACTTGATAATAATTCTTTGAACATTCCCTGGAAATAGATTAGAGTCTCTGAAGATTGGACTACAGGAGTGGTCAACTCTATGTCTTAGCCTTCCAAGAAATTTTACTGAGGAAAGTTTTTCCTTGACTTTAACCAAAAGTGTTGTTGAGATGAGGTAGTTAGAAAAAACAGGGAAAGGGACAAGCTAGAGGCATTGGAATAATAAGACGGAAAGCCCAGAAGAAAATGAAACAACTGTGGATTTGTATTCATCCAGTGATAGTATCTTTAAAAGCTGTCATGAAGGAAGCCAATTAAAAAGAATAATTTACCCATTCAGAAAGAGCACAGAAAGAACATAAGAATGTTATTTTTGTAAGAGTGTTAGCGCAATACGAACCAACAGATGAAAATGTTCTTTCGATAGCTGGTGGTGATTGCTCACTATACCTCATCAACAACATTTATTTTCATTTCATGTTCCATTTTTACTGAGCACCAGTGCTGGGAAAAGCCCAAATTTTAACTTATTAATTTTGAAGGAGATGAGAATATCTATAGCAAAATAGGATTGAATCAAAGAAAAAAGTCTCTACAGCATTCTTCACAATTTGACCCTGGGTTCTAATTCCAGCTATTCCACTCTACATGGAATATGTCCTCAAGTAAATCACTTAGCTCTCTCTGCACTAATTCTCTTATGTGTAAAATAAGTGAGCAATTCCAGTGCAATTCAGAATACCTTCCAGCTTTGGCTCTTTAGTACTGAATAGCCCTTCTCCTGGTATCTCACCAGCAACCACAGTGATGGATGCAGCTTTAACCATTTTAGTTTTGGCTCATTAGGCCATCATCTTAATGCTCCACTTCATATTTATATTCAGTAGGGATTTGTGTCTACTCAGACTCAGACCATAGCCTAAACAATGTTAGAGAGATAACTAAAATATCCCTCCACGCATATATATATAGAGGCAAGAACACAACATATTACTACTAAGCATTAACTGGCCTATGTACATGTAAGAAAGCACAACAATGATTATGAAGTTAAGACAAAATGTCACACTTGATATACAGCCATGAGGAAAAAAAAAAAAGAGTCGCTCTCTCCTTGAGAGATTAGAGGCTGCACCTCCTGACCATCTCTGACTATCTTCTACATATCTCATGATGAACTCCTGAGCTAGCTCTGGAGGCCTATTTTAACATATCTAGAGGTTATTTGGTGTAGAAATTTAGAGATATCTCTACATTGTAAAATCTGGACAGTAGGCTTACTCCCTATAGAGATTTATCCCAATTTCAAAGATTACCATGAAGACTCAAGTTTACTATGTTTCTAAGGAAAACACTAAATAAAGGGAATGGGAAAACTGACCTATTTGCCCTTTGTAACAGATAGAATTATTTTAATCACTCTTTAAAGAACCTCACATGAGTTTAATTACTTGAGCCTTAAAAAACAACAAAGACAAAGACAAAAACAAAAACAAAAATAAAACCTGGATAACATAGATTCCTGTTTTGAGGCTGGGATTTTAGTAGAAACAGTATGTATAATTACAAAGAGTAAAGTACAAAGAGAAAAATAACTTAATCTTAAAAAGTAACTTCCACATAGGAATCTGTTGTAGACATTGTATAACTTTGCCACTGATTACCACTCACCATGTTTCATCCTCTAAATTTTTTAAAATTACATTTGCCAAAGATCTCCCAGGTCTTATCATTATCCACCGCATCACCCAGTGATTTCCAACTAAAATAAAATGTAAACTTCATGTGGAATTTCAATTTTCTAGTAGCTATATATAAAAAGTAAAAAGAAGCATGTAACATTAATTTTAATAATACATTTTATACTTAATTCAACATACTTAAATATTGCCATGTTAACATATAATCATATAAAAATTGTTAAGATATTTTACTTTTTTTAATGAAGTCATTATAATCTAGTGTGCATGTTACATTTACAACACCTCTCAATCCAGGCCACTCACATTTCAAGTGCTCAGCTGCCATATTGGACAGCATATTTCTATCCAAATTCATAAGATGCATGCTCTCTATGATGATGGTACACATATAATCTTATACTGAGATTTTATGTCACAGACCAATGGCATTACTTTTTCTAATTTCTATTGTTGTGGTTTGTGGGTAATAATTGCAAACATCCCTTTCTAGCCCTCTGAGTTCCAAAATGATTAAGAACCAGGCACAAGTTTCATGTAGATATAGATAAAAATATCAGCTTCATTTTTTTTGAAAGATATATAATGTGGTTTACATCTGTGTCTACACTATACCTCTTAATCCTGTTCTCTAGGTCTAACTTTGGGCTGCCTGACTATATGGGGATATATAGAATAGACTGAACTCTTACCCAAGTGTGCCTTCCATAGAGAAGAAGCTGAGTGAACTAGATTCTACTGTTATGCACAAAGAACTTGGAAAGAGGTTGTTTTGTTTTGTTTTGTTTTTCCAACAATCTGAAAAACATTTTTTTTTCTTTTTCGGAGGAAGAGGGAGGGAGTTTGGAAAAATTCTTCTCAGTACTATTTCACCTTGGGGAACAGAATGGGCAGTGGAACAGTAAGTCTGTACAGCTACTCCTAAATTCCTAAGAGGGATAAGATTTTAATTATACTAAAAAAAACTATATAGCCGTATATTAGAAGGAGGTACATTAAAAAGCTTTTAACTAGAATTATGGGTGATTTTACTTGCAGACGTAAAAAAAAACGTGCAGATCTATGTTAGGAAGAGATATGCTAAAAAGCTTTTAACCAAAATTATGGGTGAGTTTATTTGAAGATTTACCATACTATGCCAATTAAAAAACAACAAGGACATGCAAATAGCCTATCTTTCTTACCCAACTTTCTAGGTCTCGGTTACCCACAACCTTCAGGAATCTGTCAGAACCTGAGTGATGAGACTCTGAAAATAAATGCCCTGGGCCAGATGTATGCAGTTGGGGTGACTTATCTATTGTTGATTACAGCTCAGTGAAAAATGGTGACATTTCATGCCCCAAAGTATGGAAGTGACCTTATTCAAGCTTGTTTATTTATTGACATATTTGTTTGTTTATTTACAATACTGAACAGTCATTGAAAAATGGGATGACTTAACAAAGATTGGTTTCTCCATTTGATCTCAAATATTTTATATTTGACCTCCCTATATTTGACCTCTTTCTATCTATCTCTCTATCTATCTCTATCTATCTATCTATCTATCTACACACACATACATAAAGCAGCCTTCTATATCTAAGTTTGGCTTTGCATAATATTCCCCCAAAATCATAATAAATAATTTTCAGGTACTGTCACCAAAAAACCTGAAGTGGGAAGAAAACAGATGCATTTCTTTACTCTTTACTATTTTTCTTTGGTTTCCAAGTTTCACTCATTAAAAAACAAAAACAAAAACAAAACACTTTTTTTTTAGTTTTTATTGTCCCTGAAATGGGAATAAAAATGCCAACTGATATATATGACTGTCTGAAATAAATGGTACTGAGCTTTCTATAGCTGAGAAAACATAGTGATCTTCAAAGAGAGGGGATTAGAGCACCAAAATACTAACAGGGGATCAGTCTTGTCTCACCATTTAATCCCGATTTCATAAGTAAGCACTGCATTGAGGTTTTTCTTTCTTAAACACACACTAGAGACAGAGATCACTGTGACACTCATGAAATATTTAGACATAATTTTTAAGGATACTGAACTATTTTAACAGCCATTTTTGCATCCTTACTATGTGACATACACTGCTAGAGGCATTAGTGATATCAATAGAAAATATTCAGTCCTGACCTCCAAGATCTCAAATTGTATCAGGTAGACTATAATCGATATCTGGATATAATGTTCTGTTAACACAAATGAAAGGGGTTATTCTTCTCACAAAATATCTTCAGAAACTTCCTTTGGAAACTAGGAGAGAATATTTTACTACCTTCAGTGTGGCACACACAGAAGAAATGAAATTAAGTCCAAAGTAAATCTCTGGAAAGAAAAGGACCAATTGGAGGCTTCAGGTGTTTCCTTATACAATCTGCTTAAATATTTGATTAATTTAATGAAAAAAGTCCATTCCTGTCTGTTCTTTGGCTTGTGATAGACAAAGCTTAAATATCTGATAAACTCGGTGTCTACAAATTGTCTGATGCCTAACAAATCAACAAAAAATATATTCCAATATTTGAATCATGGAAAATATCCCTGGACAG
Organism: Acinonyx jubatus; assembly: GCF_027475565.1. Classification (NCBI taxonomy): domain Eukaryota; kingdom Metazoa; phylum Chordata; class Mammalia; order Carnivora; family Felidae; genus Acinonyx; species Acinonyx jubatus. The sequence goes on along the minus strand of NC_069388.1, from coordinate 69,963,375 downwards.
ATTCTTTGAGTGGGCCAGTGGAGGAGTTATTAGGGAGAGGAGTGGGGGTTCAGGAGGACAGGAATGTAAGAGAGAGAAACATAATAAAACAACATTTGTATTACACTAGTCCAGAAGAGTGGTTCAGATATCAGTGTTTTAGTGGGAAGTAGTGAGTCTTTCGCTATTTCTACTGTGGTATTCTAAGAGCACTCCAGCAGGTCTTACGGGTTAACTTGCTTCAAGTTAACACACTCCTGGCTTGCTTACACAAGGCTCCTGATCTGCAACAGAACTAATTTACTTTCTTTGAGATTTGCAGATGACTGCCCTTGGGGAATGAAGGATCAGAATTTCCCCAGGCCATAGAAGCCCGAAAGTCTGTTTGAAGCTGCCTAGGCTTTCCATCAGCCCAGCACATTTTTTTTAGCAAAATGTTTTCCTTTTTTAAGGTCACACAAGTGACTTTACTGACCTCCCTTTGTGTACCTGTAGACCTTGCCCTCCTTTGAAGAAAGAATACAGTACTCTTGCAAAACCCCAGGGTATCAGACTTTCTTGCAAATTCACCTCTGGGTATCAAGGAAACCAACCTTCTTGCACACCCACCCCATCCTGACACCAAGGAACTAGAACTTCTTGCACAACCTCCAAGCACTGAGATAGCTCTGTAAGCTGTCATCATCGAGTGTGCACGTAATCAAGAAATGTCACAGACCACGCTACTGCCTTAACTGATTAAATCCCTTTAAAAATCGCTAGGCCAGGAAGAAAGCTCAGAGTTGGCCTATGGAGAAAAGTCCACCTTCTCCCTAGGTTGCCAGACTCATGTTCCTTCCCAATCAAACCTCGTCTGTTGAGTACTGGCCTTTCCAGCAACTGGCAGTAGAACTTGGGTTTCTGTAATAGTATAGCTACTGTAACAGTATAGTACAGTAACTCACATCAGAAATTCCTTTCCAGGAAACTAACATGAAAGATAAGCAAACTATGCTGAGTAATTTTCACACTTTCCCCCTGCTTTATACATTTTTTTATAGTATCCCTGGCTATATCACAGTGGAATGAAACTCTTCAAGCAGAACTTAACATAATAGAAGTATACTGGATTAAACATTCAAAAAAATTTTTAGACCAAATTAGTTGCAGATACTGGATGTTAGGTCTTCACATTCATTCGGGGACAAGTTACTACAAAGGCATTAACTCATTTTTGCAAAGATGACTATAATTTAATTGTTCCCAATATACAACTTCAGACATAACTGTAATGCCACAGCCTATTTAATTTTTGCTTGCTCGTTCTTTCTTTAAACACAAGTGCACCTACATATGAAATGAGACCCTCATAGAGACATTAGACAGCTCACATTAAATGGACATATCATCATGGAGAAGGGCACTTACCACTCGCCTGTAAAGGCAACAATATCTAACTGCTGGATTGTGGCTAGTTTTTGAGCATATGCAAGTTCTTAGAGCAAGATCTTTTCATTGTTTCTTTAATTTTTCTGAGGGGTAGGCACCAACCACACATGAGCTTATTTCTATTCCCCATGGTTTTAGAATGTGACCTTCCATCAGACAGTATCAGAACTCTGTATTACCTTCTAATACACCATAATTGACTTGTTTTTTAATCAATCACTATTTCTCCCTCACTGCTAGAATGCAAGCTTCACAGAGCAGGAACGTGTTGGTTTATTCCCTGATTTATTTGAAGTTTCTAGTAGTAGTGCTCAATAAATATTTATTGATCGGCTATAGAAAACTGACATCTGAGCAAGGACATAAATGTGATAAGGGATTAAATTATGCGGATATCTGAAGAGACCTTGTTCCAGAAGGGGGAACAGAAAGTGCAAAGAGTCAAGATGGGAGTGACAAGCACCAAGGATGCCATGTGGCTAGGAAGAGGTAGTGATGGGGAAAGTATAAAAAAATAAATGCATACAGCTGGTAAGTGATAGAACCTAAATTTAAACCCAAACACTCTGGCTCAGAGACTGTGCTCATAACCATTAAACTTACATTAATATGCAACTTCATCACTTACTAGCTACATGATTTGGACCAAGATTCATGAATACCCCCCACTAGAGATAGAAGGGTAACCCATTCATAGAAGTATTACAGGAATTAGGGGAAATACTTTATTGCAAAATGCCTTACAAATGAATTAGTGAATGAATTAGACCTCCTCCCACTCCACTTCCATTCCCTGACTTACTGGTTATACCTATTTGTTAGGGTGAGAGAAGAACTCAAAAGAAAAAAAAAAGAAAAAAAAAGCCCACCAGTCTCAAAATCTAAATCTAAGAAGCATTAGCAAATCTAATCCACCAAGCTGATGTCAAATAATACTCAGAAGGATTAGGAGGCAGGAATAAATTCTCAAGAAAATTCAGGTCAAAACCAGCTGGCACTCAACCAATTGTCTAATCAGGAAATTACCCAGGGATGGACAACGAATTTTGAGTAATGACTTAGCTTGCTGTTGGCCTCCAGATAGCTGAGTTTCCCATTTAAGAAGAGTCTGTGGTGAGAGATAAGCACCCAAGACAAAGATAATCCTAATTACAATCCCAGGCAGGGGACCTCCACTTTTATACTGAGGAGTTGAAGCCAGCTATGTTCCTTGGGCCTCTTTTTAACTCACATGGAAGAAATTAGTGAGCATTTCCATACTGTGCTGGAGATTAACTTTGCCATGTAGAGTATGAACCCAACAACTTCAAGATTTAAAGGATTACAGGTCTTTATAAGAAATTCTGACTTCCAATAACTCAGAATATTTCCATATTGTAGTAATAATCCATGATTGTGGTCAACATGAAAGGTATTTAAAGTCTCACATATGGGGGGACATCACATGTAAATATTATCTACAATGCTAGCTATTCAGAATTGTCTTAAATTGCTTTCCATACACAAGTCTTGCTCTCCAACTAGAAAGCAAACTCATTAAGTGCACTTTCCTGCCAAAGCTGCTTGTCCCTCCCCAACACTTACGACTTTTGACACACATTCACAGTCTAGATAGGCTGAAAAAATGTGCTATTTGATGGACTCTGGAAGGGGAAAAAAACCACAAAACTCTTATTTTAGGTAAAAATCCAGAAGAAGAATTGTAGTCAGGTAATAATAATCAGGTCTGACATCCATTAGGCAAGGCAAGGTAAACTATACCAAGAGTCCACAAAGCGCTTTTAGGAGCCCAGAAAAAAATGTTTAAACTTCTTTTAAAATCAGAAAGAACAGTATATTTAGGATAAAGGAAATGTTTTAATATGTAGTATTAATATATTCTTTATACCAAAGTGATTATAAAATATAATCTTTATATTTTTTATGGAGGAAGGAGCCCACAAAGGCAAACATGTCTAGGGCCCATGTAAATCATAATGTGACTCTGAACTCAAAATATATTTTATGTTTGGAATATAAACAGCCAAGAGTCATCTTGTTTTAATGTACCTCTCCTCTTTTATAGCCCATTAAGGCAGGCAGTCATATGCCTAAGGATTCAAGTTGGAGGTAGGGTCGTATCAGCAAAAACCACCAGCACAGGAAGCCAGAGACCCTCTTCTCTCTGTCTCAGCTGTGGCTCTGCCATCTTAATCCTAGCCTGTTCTGGTTTGGGCATCTAGGCTCTATCACTTCCTTTCTGTTCCTAAACTGGGTTCAGTAGTCTGGCTCTTCCATGCCGAGGTGTTTTTGTGTTTTGGTTTTGTGTTTGTTTTACCTCTCTTTAATTTACTGGCTTTGCTTCACTCCAAATTTGTACTTTTAATTCAGAGATGTGGTCTTCGGGCTGGAACGCAAACCTCTATCGGTTTTGCAGGAATGGGTCATGTTTCAAGTCCTGAGTATAAGGGAAAATATTGTCCGTTCAGACTGATGTAACTCTAAAACAAGCTACGTCTCTGCTACGATCTCCAAAACTCACCAAATTTCTATTCATCCCTCATCAGAGATAAGGATGTGATGTTATTTATAATTTTTAATGTTTTAATTACTATTATTTCAAAATCCTAGCCTTCGCTCTGCAGCAGGTAAGTGAAGGATGACATATAGTATTTGCATAATATGTTTTCTTATAATGGACATAAGAAATCAGGCCTGAAAAGGCTAATTCTAAGAAGTGTGCCTTTTTATTTCATTATTTCATTCATTGACTCATTCATTCAGGTATTTTGTGAAAAAAAATTCAATATATATTCTATGCAAGTATTACTCACCTTCTGTGTTGTATTTATTTTGCACTATTTTGGTCCTATACCTAAAGTACTCATTTCCTTTGGATAACTGATATTTTACATCATAACTTTGAACATACCTAATATCAAGAAGTTTAGTTTACATGAGTCCGAGGAAGGAGCTTCTTGGACTTGATGGATGTTATAATTAGGATCTTAGACTTTAATATGTTACTCCTTCCCCGATATTCTGAGATGGAGCTAGGACACGTGTGATAGTCTATCCTAAGGAATCAATATTTGGCCTGTGGATCCAGGCCAGTAAGGGAAGATTCAAAGAAGAAAATTCAAGATACTACATATAAGTCAGAAAAATAGAAGGCAAACATTACATAAGTTGGAGCTTTTTCAATCCTTTGAAAATCTATGAATATTTTAAGGCATGCAAGGAAGGGACAACAATTAGTAAATAATATTACTTATTGCATTTTCCAGAATAGGACATGTTATAAAACCTCTGTGTTGGTCATGGAAGAGGAAGAGACTGGAAAATTGGGAAAGGCTTTTTAGAGTCTGTCTGGAGGTGATACTCTATTTCTATTCACATTTAATTGCCCAGATCTAGCCACCTGCCCTGTTAGTTTCTGGGGCTAGGGAGTGTGTCACTCCTATATCTGGAGTAGGGTTGCCAGATTTAGCATATGGGCATAGGGACATCCAGTTGAATTTGAATTTTAGATAAACAACAGTAATCGACTTACACTAAAAATTGTCCTCATTCATCTGAAATTCAAATTTAACTGAGTACCCTGTATGCTTGCACTAAGCAAAGGGACATTTGTAGGCATTTGCTTTTGTCTGGAGTAACATTTTTCTTTCCTTGGGGAATTCTTTTGGCAACCCTCAAAGTATGCTCTGTTAGTCCTGTCTTGGGTGATTGAAGAAAGCTATTTATTATTTTGATTCCTTAACTTCTTTCTGTTCTTCTTTTCTAATAATAGAGTTTTTGTGTTTTGTAAAAATCATGGTTTACAAACTACTACTGATATGGTAGTAGACTCAATTTAGCTTGCTAAAGTATGTCCTGAGGTGTCTGCAGATAGTACCTATTGACTTTTGTTGAAGGGCAAAGTTTGACTCACAGAAATAGCACAACTTGCCCCTAAGGCTATATTCCATGAACAGAGCAAAGTTTAGAATGGATGAACAGCTTTAAAGTTGTACTGGAACAGAGGCAATAGTCCAGGGAATCAAACTTTTAGAAACTAGCTTAAAAAGTTGGTCTGAGGAGCTGTGCATGAATGTGAATTTTAAGAGAAATAATTTATACAGAGAAAGAAATGTCTGGGGGAAAGAGGTGAAGGGACAGGTCATGCATTCAGGAAAGTGCATACCAAGACCATTTCTGTGGTTTGGGGAGAGATTAATTCCTAAAACCCAATAATTAGATGAAAGACAAAATGAACAAAATGAGTAAGACAAATGGAACAAAGGATCTGGTGTGCAACATTAATTGAGATAGTGTGTACAACCTGCTTAGACCAGTTCCTGACTTAAAAGGCTTATATAGGCTTAATAATTATTAGCCATTATTATTCCCTTTCATAGATTTCTAGGTAGAGTTTTTCCACAAGTAAATCTTTTTAAATTCAAGTGTACTTAAAATTATAAAGTCTTAAAATTTTCTGCTGCCAGGTGGTAGTTCTGACCTAGGGGTGTAAAAACCCTCCGTTGACAACTTTGGTAAGATCAGAAATTACAAAAAAATGTCTATGACTTAAAACACACACACACACACACACACACACACACACACACACACACACACAAACGGCATTATTAAATGGAACATTGCTAGATTACTTGCAAGAAATACAATAGTGTAGAGGGGGCAAGTAAAAAATAAATAAAATGTCCACATGTTGATCCAAGCAATGTTCACACAATGATTCGATCTTAGTCCCTCTCTCAAAGTTTCCACTTCTTTGGGGAAAGAGCAGATGAGCAGTAAAATGGATAGGAGGCAGACAATTAAAGTGTGGGACCAAGAATTCCAAAACCCTGGAAAATGAGATAGTGTATACTAAGAGTTGACTGTTTTTCCTTGTGCTCCAGCACTCCTGACCATTTCAATTAAACTAACTGTAGTAACAATATTTTTAGTAAACGCATAGTTTGAGGTGATTATAGAAAAGGGCGCCTGGGTGGCTCAGTCAGTTAAGCGTCCTACTTCGGCTCAGGTCATCATCTCACAGTCCGTGAGTTGCAGCCCCGCATGGCGCTCTGTGCTGACAGCTCAGAGCCTGGAGCCTGCTTCGGATTCTGTGTCTCCCTGTCTCTCTGCCCCTCCCCTGCTCAGGCTATGTCTCTCTGTCTCAAAATAAATAAAAACATCAAATAAAATAAAATAAAATAAAATAAAATAAAATAAAATAAAAGGGTTATTGTGCAATATAGTTGAGGTAATGCATGTAAAGCACCAAGAATGTGGTTTGCCACAGCATGAGGAGCTATTATTATTATTTTATTCATTTATTATATCACTATTATTTTCATATAATGGCTCCCCTAATCTATTCTCATGGAATCAATACAAATATTTACTTTATTTCTTTCTGTCACACCCTACCAATCTGCACAAACCCCTTTAGGCAAACTTCTAGTCATTATCACCTGATGGTTCGATTTGCATTTTTACCTCTTCTTCCTTTAATTGGGCCCATCTCTATTCTTTTCACCAAATTAGGTTTTATTTACACTTGGAGTGGAATCCAAATTTCACAATTTCTGAGCATCCATCCTGAGGGTCCCCCAGAGATCTCTCTCTTCTCAAATCTCATTTGACACATATTGTCTAGACAGATTTCAATTCTAACTCCGTGTATTACTAACTAAAAGAATTGCATTTTTTCTCATCTATAAAATGGGGATAATAATCATACCTATCTTAAGAAGTTGTAAAAAAAATAAAAATAAAAATAAAGAAGTTGTAAAGATTGAATTATAATATAAATATGCTTGATGCATAAAGATACTTATTAAATGTTAATTCTCCCCACAAGTCTCGGTGCCATGAACAGCCAACATATTCTTCTATATGTATGTTCCCATTTTGGTCCCTAGTACTGTGCTTTTCATTTAATATGTTAAGCCAATACTTGTAAGACCTGCTGATCTGGAGATTTTAACTGCATTGAATGGCCAGGGGTCTTCGAGGTGATGGAAATTTCTGTATCTTGCCTGTGTCAATAACAATATCCTTGTTGTGATATTGTACTATCATTTTGTAAGATAATACCATTGCAGAAAACTGGTAAAATGTATTCAGGATCTCCTGGATTATTTCTAACAATTCTATGTGAATCTACAATTATCTCCAAATAAAGTTTAATTTAAAAATATGTTGCAGGTTGACTACAGTTGTGTGCTGTTTTTTTTTTCCTTTGGCTGTGGCAATATCCTGCTTTTATTTTACATAAATTGAGGGGTTAAATATAAAATTATCTTTAATAAAATATACCTAAAAATAATAAAGTAAAAAAACGATTTAAGTACTGACCCATATAAGTACATTTGCCTCTTATTGTAAACTGTGAAAACCACTTAAGTCATTTAAGATTGTTGGGCACCTGGGAGTTGTATATATTCAGAGGCTCCAGTTAGTTTGTGTGTTTTAATTTTCACTTCCTTTGCCAATTTAATGCCTTATTTGCCATTGCCGGCTCCTCTCCTCGGGAGTCATTTTACCTTCCCAAGCATTTTATCACCTCGCACACAACCCATCTGTGTGGTTTCAGGCCAACTTCAGCAGAAGAGAGCCATGCCAAGCCCTCTGTGGATTCAGGCACCTTCCTCTGCCCTTGAACACCTGGGCCTTTCGAAATGACTTTATTTGCCTTTTTTTTTTTTTTCTGAATTAAATGCAAAGTAGTTTTAATCATCCAGTGTTGAAGAGCTGAACAAAAGAAGCCAGAGTGATTAGGAAACCATTTTACCAGGATCTCAACTGTCACTTCAGACAGCCAGTGGGGAGGACTCTAATTGAAGCTCAAACATGGGAGATATACCTCTGGGGATGCTGTGTCCAGGAACTGGGGTCAGGTTCCATGATCCCAACTCAAATTCCATGGCATTTCTGGTATTCTTTTGTATTATTATCTAAAGTAAGTGCACCCACAACATCCAGGAGAAATTCGATCACTAGCTCTATGTGTTTGGCTATATATGCAGGGACTGGTGATTTTATACTGTTGCTTCAGGTACAAGTGTTTTACTAAAAAGTGTTCTTTTAAAAATAAATTCGGAATTGTAACAGAATTGTGAGCTGTATTTTTGGAGAATAGTACTCCTGTAGTAGTAGTAGTGATGTGGGACACAAAGGCAGAAGGAAATGGCAGATAAAATTAAATTTCCTTATAACCTGCTGCCCATTGACAAATAGTTGAGGCTGACAGAGTAAAATATTTCTCCAGGAACTCCTTACTGTCTTTGCTAGAGGGGAAAAACAACTTTAGCTTGACAATAGCTAGGCCTCCACTATCCTACAAGTCTTCTTCAGCATATGAAAATCCCATTGGAAACTTCCCCTTGACTTTACCTCCCCAAAGCCACAGTATATAACCATTCTCTCCACAGGGTCCAGGACAGCTCTTTTGACCCATGGGTCCTATCCCTGTGCTTTAATAAAATTGCCTTTTTTGCACCAAAGACATCTTTAAGAATTCTTTGTCGGCCGTTGGCTCCAGACCTCCCAAACCCCCCATTACCCCTCAAAACGTCATCAGTGTTAATAGTAGTAATACCAAATATCCAAAGAGACAGCAAACATTACCATACATGATCTATTTTGGAAGCTTTTTCTTCCAAGGAGGTTCCAAATTGAGATAGTCACTTGACTTTCTGAAAGCTACCCTACTAGAAATTTTGTAAAAACAGGAAAACAGGAAAAGGAGAAGGAAGAAAGAATTGCATATGTCAACCTCCCTCCTTTCCACTTCAACCACTCTTACCATTGGGAAAATAAAACATTACACACCTTACTCTCACACTGCAAACTATAGAGCAACCTTCTGTAGCTTATTTTCTTCTTCAATGAACTGTGTGTTATGTTTCACTTAAATAAACTTGGATAAAATAAGGAATGTGGCTCAGTGCACAATTTGAATTGCCCCAGGCTGATCTTTCTTTAGGTGACCTGGATAATGGAAAGAATATTAGAGTGGATATATAGAGTGTGTTTTGAGCATAGAAGGATATGTGGAAGGATACACCCAGTTGGATAATTTTATAGAGTAGGAGAATGAAAATTGAGGAAGGAAATTAAAGGATTTTTACCATTTCTTTAATTATAGAAGAAAATAATTAGGTGTTATTTTGAGAAAAAAAATTAAATGAAAGATATTTCCAAGGCAGTCTTACTCTGATATGCCATACTTGTACCCAGACTGTAGGTGGATAATCCCAGAGTGTACTTCCACAGAGGTGTGCACATAGGAAATACTAATGGTGGGGTTAAGAGATCACCTTCATCATTTTTTTCCTCAGATCCCAGGTCCTAGCAGTGATTCAGTCCTGCTTGAAGATATTTAGACAAATGAGTTGATAAAGGCAATTGATTATTGCCATTTAATTCTCTGTTTGGTGGTCTTTGCATGTTTTTGTGATGGCCTCTTTCTTTCTGTTTGGTTAATCCTACTGTTGTTTCCAAACTGAACAGACTTCATCTATAAATATAAATGAGTATGTCCGTGAGAGTCAGGACTTCTACTACTACATTATAATAAAATGACTATAAGATTGTCAAAGGCAAGAACAGCTATGGTTGTTATGGGGCAATTTATTATCTGAAAAGGTATTCTTTTAACTGCTTCTAAAATCTTTTGAGAGATAAAATAATATACAGTGACCAAAAGAAAAGAGATAGGAAATTTGGGACTTAAGCTCATCAATTTAATTTACGCTGATCAAATAGAAAAAGTTTAAAATTAAAATATGGAAAATTTTAAGAATATATCATAAAAAATTTCATAATTTTCTACTTGTATTTTCTTATGTTTCCCAAATGCTTTGATCCTTTTTGCCTGTGATGCAAGACCATCTAAAATATTCTGATTAAATTGTGAATTTTTCTAAGACAACTTTAAAAATTACCTTGATTTTTCACCTGTTTTTGCCACTTCTTTAAGTATAGCCATGATACAGAGAATGGAGGCAAATATTATGCTTCCTTTTATTGTTTTTATTTTAGATGTTGTTATTTATGACTGTCGTTATTACTTTCTAAAATACCTGAATGATCCACAGCAAAAGACATATAGGTGTAGAAGAGAGGAGAACACACAATGGCTCAACTTCTCTTTTCCCTTCCATAGTTACTAAACTCAAGAGTAGGCCTAATAAGCCTCCTATATACCTATTTCTATCTCAATCTTTGTGTACTTCCTGAGGAACTCAATCTGTAAAATACCTTAAACAATGTCAAAAGAAAACAACCTGGAAGATGATATTTATAACATTTATCACAGATAAAAGACTAATATGTTAAAGAAATCTTTTTAAATGTTGGAGACAAAAGCAAACCCAAATTTAAAAACAAAACAAAACAGGAAACAGATATAAATTGACTATTCACATAAAATATATAGAAGTGGCCTTTAACAACTATTGCAAGATGTTCATTACTCATGATTTTAAAAATGCAATTTAAAACTGTAGCAAGATATCATTTCTAAGCTACCGTACTGACACAAACTAAAAAGCTTAACAATACATTATAATGGTGAGACTGTGGGAAAACAGATATTGTTGGTGAGAATGCAAATCAGTACAACCATTATGGAAAGGAGTTTGAAGTATCTATGTAAAGCTACGTGTATATTTACTTTTGAGCCAGAAATCCTATTTCCAGGAATTTAGCATGAAGATACAACTCTAACAATATAAAAATGCATAGGCAGAAGGTTATTTTTCCTATCATTGTTTGTCATTGCAAAATATTGTAGATGACCTACATGCCCGAATATAAAATATTGGTTAAACAAAATATAGCATGTTCACACAGTTAGTATAATGCATTCATTAGGAAAGATGAGGGGGAAGATCTTAAGTGATATGGAGCGATTTATTAATATGTATTAAGTACAAAAAGCAAAGTATATATAGTATGCTACTTTTTGTGTAGGAAAGAAGAGGAAATAAGAAAATATATATGTATTTGCTCATATTTGTAAACAGAAACACCAGAAGCATGAAGCAGATATAACAAAATTATTTAACTACAGGGATGAGTAGGAATAATGTTGAAAGATTTAGGCGGGTAGGGTTACATTTCTTTGCATAAAACTTTGTACATAACATTGACTTTAGAATTCACTGATGTTTTATATACTCGACAATCAACAAGTAAAAGGGAACAAAATAGAACCTAAACAGAAATAAATGAACTTGATTCTATTTCAAGTGAATATACAACCACACTAAGGGGAAGTGAGAATTAACTAACTTGAACACAGTTTTGATGATTGTCGGGGAAATATAACTGAAAACAAAATCTTTTCCTCACCCCCCCAAAACCTCCATGAAGGTAGTGGAGAAAAAAGAACAGTTTTATTATTGAATAAGCGTTAAATCGGAGTGTAAGGTGTACCATAGGCAATCCCCTAGACATCACCAAGACAGAAAGAGATTTTACCTTTTTAAATTACCAAGCAGACACAACCCATTCCATACATGTTCTCCAGATAAAAAGTAACTAGTCCTCAAGTAAGAGTACTTGACTGCACAGTTTATTACATATAGTTCATCTTACATTTACCTGGTAATTGGGATAACCATCATTGTTAGTTAAGTGACCTCATACAAAAGAAGAATAAATTTCTTCTATCTCTATGAAAGCAGATAAATTTGCCATTTAGAGCCAGGTGCCAGCTGAAGTTAGGATCCTGCCCTTCCATGGAAACTGCCTTTCCATGGAGGATAAAAGCATTTTTTCAATTGCTATTTGTTTATAGTCCCAGGACCTTAAGAAAAATGTTCCTAGATTGTGAAACTGACAAGAATCTTAAAAAAAAACAACAGATTTACACACATTTATAACAATTTTACAAAAGAAAACATCCTAAGAAAAGGGAGAAGTGGGTTGTTTCTGTCCTTTTTTTCTTTCTTTTTTAAGTTTATTTATTTTGAGAGAGAGAGAGAGAGAAAGAAAGGGAACACGCAAGCAAGGGAGGGGCAGAGAGAGAGAGAGGGAGAGAGAGAATCCCAAGCAGTCTCTACATTGTCAGCACCGAGCCTAATGTGGGGCTGGAAGCCATGAACTGTGAGATCATGACCTGAGCTGAAATCAAGAGTCATGCTTAACTGACGGAGCCACCCAGGTGCTGCTGACCATTTTTTTTTAATCATGGAGAATTAAGCCTCTTATTTTAAAATTTTTGTCTTTACAATATATACTATCAGTCTAAAGACAAAAAGAGCTATAAACAAATACTGAGCTATGGTTAAGTAGGTTTTTTTTCACAGTGGTATGGAAGAGCAGTTCTGAAACTATTTTCTGTGTTTTGTATTGCTGGGAGAATAATCACATATAGTAAGGAAAATGGGAACCAAGTTTCTCACTATTTGGGAAATGAGTTAAAAATATGAAAAGGCGAAAAGCTAAAATGCACCCTATGGTGTTGGATGGAATTGGAGATATCAGTATCAACTCATGGTTTTAGTAT